>NC_134577.1:111552986-111852986 GCF_050947875.1 Dermacentor variabilis | reverse complement strand
ATATTAGCAGGTAGCCTTAATAATACAGAAAATTATATCCTTATTAGCCGGCCTTCACCTCATGTTAAGGAATTTCAATAAAGATATCCTTATGATAATTAAAAGCCTATCCGCATGACAACGTTTCAGCACAGTTCCCCCTTTGCAAGCTAATACAGACTTGAACGTGGTTCGTATCGTGGGCCCTTCACCTATATCCAACCGTCAAAGAAATTGTTATTCCGAATGATTCATTTCAGGAAGGCGTGTTACCTTCCTGCATTTCACTTACCTTGGCAAACACGCATAAGGCCAAAGTGCTACGGTATGCGCGTCGTGATAGTCCAAACCCACGAGCTACCGTAACTCACCTCGCTTCTATCGGTGCATTTAGCCTTAGTTAAGAAACGTATATTTTAAATCGACGCATCATGAATTCGAAAAGAAACGCCCGCGACCAGCCCAGCCAAGTTTCTTTCATTTCGTATTTCGTCCTAGCGGCTAATAGTTTTTCGCGGAGCAGAGCCCTCAGTGTGGAAGCTGCAGATAAGGTGCTTTATACTGTCTCATCACCCACCAAAAAAATGCACGCTGCGCTGCTGGCGTTTCCTAGAAAAATCTATATACAACGCCCAGCCATTTTCAACACAGCAACTTTGTTTTGCGTTCGGAAAGTGCAGGTGAGAGACAGGGTGGTTATGGAGATGAAGACACGCTAATTTTCGCCGCAGTTAAGGAATGAATGAATGAATACCTTCAGTTATTGAGAAAAAGGAGGAGCAAGCATCGGTGGAAGCACGTCTCAGCACATTGGGAAATGATCGGGGGACAAAGAGGGGAAAAGCTGGAGCCCGGCGGCCAGGTGAAGTCGCAGTTTAGGGTCGAGAGAATAGAAGCCAGAGTTGGTGAAAGTAGTTGAATTCCAGTGTAGATGTGTGATGCGGCGAATGAATGATTCCAGTGACCGCCCGGCGTCCGTCCTTTGCGTTAGTACAAGCGCCCGCCGTTCTTTTCGATAAACGTTTATTGAAAACCACTCTTGGCAATTACTTATCCATCGGCTTACCTCGCCGCGTATTCCTTAGTGGCAGGGTCTGTGGATTACAACAGCAATGTCGTGACAAGTTACGACCGTATCGTGACGCTTGCGGTTACGGCTGCCATACTTGTGACTCTTGCTATTGCTGGAATAATATAAACACGGGTTTACCGCACAAGTTAGAGAAGAGGCAGTTTAGAAAAACGTTTCTCGCCTTATGCCCCAACCACTGGCACGCGCCGAAAGCTTCGGCGCGCGCTGGCAAGCGAACGCGTCGCTTCGCTTCGGCTGGAGGGAAAGGGCGCGCAACCACTGGAGACAAGCTCCGACGCGCGCCGAAGCTCGCTCCTCGGCTGCGGCGCACTGTTGCTGGACTATTCCGTCTTCATCCGTCAAAGTCCGGCCTAAAACAGCCTGCTGTAAACTAAGCTTGAAACAATAAGGCTGTGATCTGTATGTGCTTTTAGATACCAAAAACACGTTTGCATAATGAATATACACCTGCCGCAACAGTTCGTTTTTATTTTTGAAGTAACAATAGTGTACAAAATATCGACATCAGCGCTCGCGCGTCGTCTGTCTGCAAGATCGCTTTGCAAACACCTGCACGACGATGCCATATATCAAAAACTGTTGTACCATTTCATTTTTTGGTAGCTTATTGCACAGCCAACTATGTAAGAATTAGGCGTGCAATGGTATAACTGAAAAAAAATCTGTGTTGGAAATATTGCCACGTAGTAGTGACGGTAAATAAATAGTGCCGGCTCAATGGCAACGATAGCGGCGAGCAATGTCGGCAATCGTAGAAAATCTCATCTGCGGGTCAAGCGCGTCGGTTTGCATACGTCAGTCGTCGAAAGTTGGCCTATTCGCTGGTGCCCGCGCGCCTTCCAGAAACTACAACACAATTCGTGTCACGTATGCAATCAGATTAGCAAGGTTCGTCGACAACAGACAGAACCATCGATAACATTCGCGAAACTTCCGATACGTTCAGGCGCATCCTGCACCGAGCGATAACGTTTTAACATTTTTTAGCCGGTGAAATACGGTAACCGGATACAGATAAAGCATCCGTGTCAATATAATTATGCTTGTTGGTGCATGAGAGAAACGTGAAAAAGTGGCTTCTGAGAAAATCAGCAAAACAGAATTGAAACACCTGTAGCACTCACAAAAAAAAAAAGCTAGAATAGCTAAAATGTATGTAATTCGTATCTTGTCTCCCCCCAGTTCTTGATTCTGCCAAATCTAGCCCATGGAGCACCTCTATTATTCTAGGTTGTTTTGATGCATCAACACCGCATCTGGAGGCCTTCACATTGAGTTTATTGCTACAAAACATTTTCACAGTGTAAGGGCCATGTTCTATTGTAACTGGTTTCCACATATCAAGTTTGCCTTTCTTTACATTAATGAAATGACATACCGTCAGATAATACAAGCTTGAGAATTAGAGGGTTTTAATAGGAGTCTTTCGTTGCCCTTTGCCAAGTCATACTATTGAAGCACTTATTCGCATGCATGGGAGCAGCTCATTTGCATAGTATAAGAAATATATAAACAGGTTATTTTCACAATTTATACACTTCGTCACCACAAAAAGAATAATTGCAGTTTATTGTTTTCAGCCTGCTATGATGTCTTGAGTGAGAAAGATATATTCAATTTGTTCTGCGAGGCACGCAATAATTGCTGTGGCATATTTTATTGCACAAAACTGCATACAGTAGCCAGCCATTATTAAAACTCAGAAGAAATTAATAGCACAATGCATATGATCAGGCACATAGCATATTATTGCACTTTCCTAATTCATGCCAGAACGACGACCACAGGCGTCCTTCTCTAACAAGGTCAGCATCCATCGTGCCTCCTAACCTCCCTACCTTTCATTTATCATTTTCTCTCTCTCTTCTTAATTCATGCCCTTTTTTTAATTGCACAAAAGCTACTGCACTAAAATAGTATACTAGTACATACTTAAAAAGCACAATTTTATACTACGATAATAATCAATCATTCAAATTTTCATTGTAGTGCCCAGGAACAGCTAGAGAGCCTTTGTACTGGTGCACTTAACGAGCTTTAAGGAATGTATAATGTCATGGACCACCTTATACAGGAACAAAAGGTGCGATTAATTAAGACTTGAATCTAGAGGTGCGAGTTGAAGTATATTTGAGAAGGCTCAACTGTGGTTGCCAGAATGGCAAAAGTGGTGCTTGAAGATAGACATCATTTTATTCTGGATGCGTTCAATGAGGTCAGAAATAGATTTGCTCATTGCACCCCCCTCCTACAGAGGCATACTCTAGTAGTTGGAGGCACACAGCAGAATTTCAGAAACACAACAGGTGAGTGGAAATCATGCAATATATGGCATGCAATTCTAAGAGCGTGAAGGGCATGTTGTGTAATTATCTATGTGAAGAGAAGGAGCTTAGCATTTTGTCGAAGTACACACCAAGATCTTTCATTTCATCGACCCTAAGGAGTGGAGCATCACGTAGGGTGTATCAAAATTTCACATGGTGCGTTTTGTGCATATAACTTAATGCCGTAGTGTTGGAAGCATTTAAGAGTACTTATTTTTTCTGCACCAGTTTGAGAGTGAAAAAATGTCTTTTTGGAAGTCGATGCGGTGGTGAACACTGTTGACAGTCTGAAATAGTTTTTAAGTTGTCGGCACACAAAGTCATGCTGTTCATTTATTAAAACGCTCTTAGCACTAACAGAAAGCGAGGAATCCCATATCGATTCAAACACCTGACGCACTGAAGAGGATAGATATAGGTCGGCAGTTAGTAACTGCACATCCAGCACCTGATTTGTGCATGGGCAATGCTCATGCTACCTTCCGAGTGCTAGAAGAGGTACTAGACTTTAGGGAACTATTGAAGATGCTTGTGAGAATGAGGAACAAGTATGCTTCCATACGTCTTAACCCTTTCAGACACCACTTTATCCCGTTGATTGAAAAGTTGCTTTCACCACATCTCTTGCATACTCAGAATCGTAGAAAGTGTACAGCTGCAGCAAATATTAAGAATTTTCAATTGTTTAGCGAGTTTTGTCAAGTTTACAAAATTTCGACTCCATGCGAAAACTCACTACAGGAACACAAAATATGAGAACATGTACTATATCGTGTTTTGAAAAGCTTGAAAAGCACTTATCCAGCCACTTGACAATTATGCCTGGTGCACGACATTGTAAAAAACAATGAAAGAAGTGAACTCGCTACATACAACGTACTGACACAGAGTAACAACACCCAGCCGTCTACCTTCCCACTCATTTTGTTAAAACATTCTGCACGTTATTCAAAATTGCAGCACAGTTTTAATAATAAGTGATTCAAGATGTATGAAACACATTTTAAATACCATTACTTTCATCAGTGCTTTTGCTATTGATGCACGCTCCTGCTGTGCCCAATTGTGTAGACAGCGTCTCAAAGGGTTAAGCTCTGTGGAGGAAATACCATCAGCACCACAAGAAAGGGAAAGTTTAAGGCAAAGTTTAAGGCACTTCATATACTTGGAAACGAGGTTTTCATTGACTGTTAGCATACACTGCGCCATACTGAGAAGGAAGGTTACTTGAAGCATATTTCACACCATATAGCAAACAGAAATGTTCTGCAAAGGCATCAGCAGTGTTCGAGACAACACCACTATTTTCATGAAGAAGACGTACATCTTTGGTACTCTTTTTAGAAGGGAGAGCCCACAAAGCTCCAGAAATATTTTGAATTATGTGTCACGCTGGCTTCAACACAATCAACGTGGTCAAAGTGATGATTGTAATAATAACAATAATAATAATGACAACAATAATAATCTTAGTGGTAACTTGGCACACTGGACTAAAAAGAAGGCTGATGCCTGTATGTTAGAGCATCTGATAACCAGCCATCTAGAGCAGGAATTTGCAGGATGCAGAAGACACTTCCTTCCTCTCCATGTGCACACACACTTGCTCAATAACACAGCATGGCACACACGCACACATTTCACAGGTGCACAACACACAGGAGTGCCATTTCAGTCTGGTTCCAAGGAAGGAGAATCCAAATCGCCAGGGGGGTGGAGAGAAAGCTCTGCATGCCAGATATAATCATGGAGTTGTGGTGTCGGGCCATAGAGGCACGATGAGGGCTCAGACTGTGCTGACCACTTGTTCAGACGAACTGAAGAAATATTAGTGCTGTCCAGAGAGTCGTCAAGCACCCTGCAGTATAGACTAGTGCAATGTTGCGCTGGTATTGCAGGGTGTGCTACTTGAGGGGTTTGAGGCAATCCTCGAAGGCTGGCATGAGCTTGTGACAACCGAAAAGACGGGAGTAAAGGGTGCGTATTGTCCGGCGCTGAACAAGCTTGAGTTTGTTAGCGTCGCGAGTTTGTTACGGGAACTATACTGATGAGCAGTACTCAAGTCGTGACAGAATGATAGAAGTGTAGAGTGCTCGGAAAACCTTAGGTCATCAGGGAAGGGAGACACGCGACACAAACCCAAGAAAGGGCCGGTGCTTACATACAGTGCTGGTGACATATGCGGAAAAGTTGAGAGAACAGCTAAATGCTACACCCAGAATGGGAAGGGCCCGAACAGTCTTTATAGAAGTGCCTCCAAGGAAGAAGGTTGGACGTGCAGCAGTTTCGTTGTGGCTGATACGCATGGCAGCACTTTTTACGGTGCTACTACAAAGTTTGATCCCAGTCGTTCACCTTTACGGAATGTATTTATTGTAAGCACATATGCTGTGCATCAGCATATTGTTGTTGTGGAAGCGTTAACTTGTTTATCAAACACATTCTGCGCAGATGCATTAGTAACTTGGTTTTGAGTAGATCTTTGTCCTGACTACAATTTATAGTATCGCAGCAAGAAACATTTTAGTAGAAGCTGAAGGGATTCCAGCAGTTTAAGCATACTGACTGCACAAAACACTGACGACACCTTTTCACCTTCCCCACAATGCACTCACACCATCTACACTTTCCATAAGCAAAAAGTGAGATAAAAAATCAATTACAGTTTCATTGACTCAGTACTTGCTGCTTCTGAAGCGGGCATCGAAGCAATCGTGGTATACGCTGCTACACGCATAGGTCTTGCATGATGCAGGTCCTGCTATGCACTGCACACAGGGCACACGTTGCAAACAGATAATTTCTTTTTGCAGTACTCAACTATAACGACACACTGACTCAAACATGACTGCATTGTCACGTATGCTTCAGTGCGTCAGTGTTCTTGATTGCTACACGAGCGATTTATGCCCAACTAGCCCAAAAGACGGACGCACTAGAAAGAAGTGAGTGAATGAGTACAGTGAACTTGTACTGAACTGGATTCACATGCCGAATAGAAGAGCGCAGTGTCAGCTGAAACAGGCGGCACGGCTGATTATGTAAGTACTTGTAATAGTTCGGCTACTAGTGTATTTCGCTTTCGGAAGTTATCTTTACCACTGGAAACAGCGCAGAGCTTGGCCGTGACACTTGAGTCAACCGACACCACACGAAACACGCCGCGGTTGACCAACCCAACTTCCACACGGTTCATTCACCACATCACACATCACACGAAGTCAGGAGTGCCATATTTTAAATCACTGCAGCACCAAACGGACCTGAAAATTCACTTCCTTCGACAGAGTTTCTTAGCTGGCCTCGTTCACTCGTCAGTTACGAACTCGATGGACCCGCTAGGCCTACGCGTAACGTAAACAACATCGGCGATAGGCGAGTGCTGATTATCCAGACTTCGGAACTCGTAAACATGTTTCCATTCGTTTTGGGCACAACAAAATACACACACAACAAGCACAGACGTTGCGGTAATCGTGATTCGGTTGGCTGTTTTAGCAGACGATCGCACTGAGCCCGGCGGAACCCAGTGGGCAGGTTGGATTAGTCGGCGTCGTTCGAAGTCGCTTCGGATCCACGTCGCACTGCCACAACCCACTGTCGTCGGTCGGTCAGTCGTGTCGTTGTCGGCCTACTATTACAACACTGTCTTTTAGGAACACTGTCGCGCGCGTCGTGCGTCCAAAAAACTCGGACGATCGTTGATGCCGGAGCCTCCGCTTGGGCGGCCATTACAGGCATAGCAGCCGAAGGCTGCGCAGCCTTCGATTGGTTGACGCGTGCGACTCGTCGCAGCCTCTCATTGGTGCACGCCGGCGCAGCTTCGCCGCGCGTCGGCAAACTTCTAGCATCGGCAGTAGACATAATCGCTGCGCGACGTTCCGCTTCGCCGCGTTTCCGACCGACGCTTTGACGCATTTGACCCTTCGGCGCGCGCCGAAGCTTTCCGGCGCGTGCCAGTGGTTGGGGCATTACATGCGCTTAACGCAAGCACCATTGCAGCATGTTACGGTGCGCGTCCCTTCAAGACGGAGAAGCGAACGCAAACATAAGAATGCTTTAGAAGACAGGGTGCCGTCTTGGGCCTCGTGTCAAACTTATCCTAGCCAGCAATATATTAGGTTTGCTGTTCTCCGATGAAAAATAAAGTTAAACCCCTTTAAGAAGTATATCAGTCTGGCGTTGTGTGTCGCTGTTGTCGAAAAAAATATGTCATGGTGCCAGGTGCCTTGCGTTTGGTGTATAAGTTGCGAGAACTGAAAAACAGTCATACTTTCTGCTTTCCTCATGCAGTCACCTGCCGCGTGCATCGGCAGTGTGATGACCTTTCATCAATACGTAGTGCCGGCCCGTACTGGCGGCGACATGACCTTGAAGTATAGTATCCTTGTGCCATTTATTACAAAATCACTATTTGTGTAAATGAGCATTCAAGTTGCTGATCATGAAGCTGTTGCTGTTTCAAAGTTAGGAATGAAGGTTTTTTTATTATACCTAGAAAAGAAGATAAAAAATTACAACGGCAGGTCGAATTTTCGTTCGCCGTTTCAGTTTTAACTATAGAGACGATTACGATGACGACGTTCGATGCCGTAATTTGGACGAAGACGTCCTCTAACACGGAAAGTGGCCATTTCTGGGTTTTTCGGCATCATCATTTCTCAAGTGTGATCAATTAATGAAAGTTGTCGCGCTTGGCAAGGACTATACACAGCCATGACCGACCACTAAACTATGACACGGGGCTCCTTTCAAAGATATCTTAAAGGATCCCTGAAGTACTTTTTGAACATAGTAAGTATTCATTGCCAATCTGTTAACGAGGCTATTGAGAACATGTGAGCCAATTACTAATGCACTCCATGCAGCAGGCAAGTTACAATCTCATGTCAAAAGTACTGAAAAATTACTTGTTCTCGCTTCTGTAAGTGCAAGTACCTCGCAAGCCTCCACGCAAGTATCTACACCCACAACAGCTATTGGTTAATTTCGTAATCACGAGAAGATTCTCCCTAATATCACTATTGTCCATCTTAGTTAATTAAATGGGAAAAATATACATGCGTGCGATCTCGAAAGAGGCGGAAAAAGCATTTTATCTCTGCCGGTCTAAACACGACAGTTGCGCGTTTTTACCGTGTGCTGCGTATGACCTCCAGATCAAAAGCGTAGTCTCGATGCCGTTGCCACCAGGAGCCGTCTCATGTTCAACGTTTGGGTGGTGCCAGCCGCCAGTGCGTCACTGCTCCCTGGCGCCCCCTTGCGTCTCCCTTGTGTAGCTTCCGGCATGCTTATGGAAATGAAAGGAGACAGAAAGTCGCTGATCGATGCGATAAGTGCGTATAACATTGCTTGTGCTTTAAAGATAAAAAAAATATTTGCGGCCGGAAATTCCTGAGGCAACGTAATCTAATAGTGATGTCATTCCATGATAAGATAGAAAAGTTTTAGGGTGCCTTTAAGGGCGAAGATGGATGTCAAGTAGATCAGTGGCTCACTGAGAATGAGCGAAATTTGCATTGTATTATACTTTCAAAGTTGTTGCCCAGAACTCTGCAACAGCATTTGATATCGAGGAGTAATCCAGCGCGTGGACCACGTAATTGGTGCGATTCAGTATTTAAGGAATACGAACGATCGGAGCCACAGTAGTATGCTTCCACTACGGGTTCGTAAACGCTGCTCTTTATATGAATGCATGAAGTTATAAACAAAGTGCCGCCGTCTTGATTTTTTTTCCGAAAAAAAAAATATTTGCTCTTTCTTTGTCCACCACTCAGCCTCCCTCTCTCCCCCTAGCAAAAACAAAACCCAAACAAAGGTATTGCATGTACCGCCACTACGCGTCCTGTATTAGACCGTCTAGTGTACGTCCTGCTGCATAGGAGGAAAGTTTTCGCTTTTCCAAGGGAGAGGGGGGGGGGTCTGACCACCTTTGTGAACCCCATTTAACTTTATTACCAGTTCTACTTGAAACTTTGTGTGTGCTCGAAGAATTGTTCACTGAAGTGACGGTGTTATAGGAGTGCTTACGAGACCTCATAATAGGAGACAGTTCAATTTCACAGCCTTAGTCTTCTCGTAGGTCTAAACATATGGCATCTGTCGGTGGTACGATCTTTTTTCGTGGAGTTGTCGTATAAGCCTCGCTATCACTAATACTGCTGCACCTTTCCGGAAAAACTTCAGCCTCTCTCTCGCTTTCTTCCTTTTTTTCTAGGAGTCCGACTATAAGCGCTGCTGCGCATGACTACTGTGGATTATGATTTCGAGTGAATGTGGCTTGGCGTCATTTAGGTTATTGTGAAAATTGTACAGGGTGTCCTAACTATCATGCGCCAAGTCTTTAAAAGATAGCAATTGCGTTTCTCAAAGAAACCTAGTACATATGGTTTCCAGTACAGTGCAGTAGCCGCCAGTAATTTTTGTTACTGAGAGTTCATTACGTAATTGTAATGGATGATCGAGAAGTAATGTCCGAATTATCAAATTGCCAATGAGGCGTTTGCAGGCACCACCAAGGGACATGTAACTACGTTATTTTCAGCAAATTGTGCGAATATTCTTAGTAATTGTACGAATTGCGCACAATTTTTTTCCAGCTGGTAAAGAAACCCCACGAGATATGAAAAATAGCACGTGACTGTGCTCCCACCCGCATCATAAAGCAGCACCATCAAATAAGCTTATCGATAGCAACTGCTTTGCCTGTGTCAAACCGCAAAAAGAAGAGACAGCGCATCACCCTGATAAAGGTATGGAATGAGCGCCAACAGCAGGATTCGCGGCTGGGTAACTATTTCTTCATCTCATTTCTAAGTCATACTTATTATCCGTCTGTCAAGGCCGACTGACCACATTGCTAAAACGCCCTTGATAACGCGGCCGAAGCGTCTCTCTACCGCGCACGAAACGGGAAAAGCAATGGAATAGGTAAAGAGTGTTTCACAATCCCGGCCATGCTCGCGCAGCATCGAAAGAGTGCGCGCGCATATATATTTCGCACCAGAAACTTGCTTCGGACCAAAGCTAAAATAAAGCGACAGTTTATTTTTCGTGGCAGTGTATGGCTCCTGCCAAAACAAGCTCGTGTAAAAAAATAAAAGCGAAATTAACAGACAGGGAAGCGACCCACGTGTCGAGAAAAGACAAAACAGATGCGTTCAAAAAAGCAAATGTAGCACTATTAAATGAACCGCATTGACAATCGGGTAGTCTACGCAAAAAACAATTCAAAAAGAAAACCATCAGATTTTATTCGCCCTTATTATCTGTGAATTCGTAAACACCATTGAACACCAGCGGCTGGCTAAAGGACGGGCTGGAATCGGTGTCCTGTAGCTACGTATTACCGAATCCACTTTATCACATCTTCGGTGGCGTTCTTGACGACCAACGCTGAAATTATGCTGCAGACATTCGTTATCTTTGCCTTGAGCTCATCTGATGTCGTAGGCTCAATCATGTAAACACGATCTTTCGCATAACCCCAAAGAAATAAATCGAGAGGGGAGAGGTCAGGTGACTTAGCCGTCAATTTACAGGCCCATGCCTTCCAATGTATTGCGCATGAAGACTCGCACACAGCAAGTTTCCTGCTCGGCTGCTGCTGTGTGCTGAAGCCCCATCTTGTTTACACCACAGAAGTGAAACACGTGACAGGGGCACTTCGCTGAGAAACTCATCCACCCCTCCTTCAAGGAGATCATTCGCGTAACGCTGTATAGTTCAGTGTGTGATCGAAAAGGATGGGTCCGATTATAGCACCGACGTAAATTCCAAACCACAGATTGAAAGACGCACGACACTGGTGCCGAGTGCGCTTTACCCAGTGCAGGTGGGAGCCGCTTTATTAGTGTGAATTATGCAAATTTACCTCGGCGTTTCTGCAAAGATTGGTTTTATCTGTGCACATAATGTTGCTTCAAAAGTAATGTGACTTATCGGCTTTCATGAGGACCCAATTCAAGAAATCTAGACAATTCTGCAGGTCCTTCTCTTCCAAGCAATGGTGCTGGTTAACGTGGTACGATTGAAATGCCGAGTCATTTAGAATCCTCCAATCTGAAGAATCGGAAAGGGGTACTTGGGCGGCCAGGTCCCGCCCGCTGCATGAGGGTTTAGAGCCATAAATTCTCGAACATCCGTATGTAGGCTAGGACTCAAAGATGGAGTCCTCCGCCACTGTTTCTGGAAGCTGCCGGTTTGTGTCATGCTCGGCAAATCCACCTCAGCAGTTATCACCTTCGAAGGTCCGCACATCCCTTTCTATGTGAAGGTGGCCGGCTCGTACACACGTTGTCGCCCATACCGCACATCGGTACAGTATTGCAAGGCCTGCGGAGAAATCGGCCACCGGCAGGACGTATGCCCCAACCCAGACAAACATATCTGCAACCGGTGCGGGGTGCAGAACCCACAAGCAGATCATGATTGCCAGTTGCAGTGCAAACTATGTGGACTACCTCACGAGACGGCAAGCAAGGAGTGCGAGAAAAGGCTCAAGCCAAGACCCCCACCCCTGTACGTGAGGGAGAGAAGTCAATCAAGAGGCCGACAACCACCTATAACAAGGGAGACAAGTTCAAGCTCCTCGCAATATGGAACAAGTAAGCCACAGCAACAACAACAGAAGATCACCTGGGCGGAAGTGATAGCCAGTTCCAAGTCGACAACCGACTCATTTCCCTCACAGCCGACACAAGAGCGAAATTCGAGATACGAGGAAACCATCTCCTCTCTTAGAAGGCAAAACGCCGACCTGATCAAGCGGAATGAAGTGCTCATGAAACGTCTAGAAGAGCAAGAAGGTCGCCAGGAGGAACGCGACAGAAGAGCTCAGGCCAGGGAACAAGCCCTGGAGAGGAAGCTCCAACATCTCATTGACGAATTGCAAAAACAGCAGAAACTGACCACAACACCAACGCCGCCGAGGGAACATACTCCCCCGATGGAGGACCTCGATTTGGGAATAGAGTACAAGATGAACAAGGCCCGAACCGAAGACAAGGCCGAACTGAGAAATGAGTTCCGAGCCGAACTGGCTCAGGCCGTCGACACCATAAGCAAATCTGTGGCAGCCACCGTCCAAGCAGCCGTACAAACGCTCCGCCAGGAGATCACTCAGATGGGCAACGAACTCAACCAACGCATCTCCATTCTAGAAAGGGAAAAAGAGCAGGCAAGGAAAAAGCCAAAATACCCCATCAGAGATGCCCAGATGAACGAAACTCTGGGAAGCCAAGATGGCGAATAAGATAGCAAAGAAGAAAGAAGCGACCGAAACCCTCAAAATTTGGCAGTGGAATTGCAGATGAATAAATCGGAAACGGCAAAATTTAGTTCACCTATGCACCCTACACCAACCTGACGTCATCGCGTTACAGGAAACAGAAACAAATAATATTACGATGCGCGGCTACAAAACGTACATTGCCCAAGGAAGGACCCGGACCGCTGTCCTCATCAAGAAGCACTACACGACGCAGCAGCACCAAATCAACCACAGAATCGAACACACTCTGATTGAGCTGGTTCCTCCCAAGAAAACCCTGCAGAGCCTCTACATCCTGAATGTATACAGTCCTCCGCGCGACACACTAAAGGACTTGGACAAGTTCCTGAGAGAAGTGAAGAAAGTCACCAACGGTCAAAAACTTCTCGTGGTGGGTGACTTTAACGCTCCACATGTGGCTTGGGGCTACCGATCAACCAACAAGAAGGGTATGGACGTGCACAACGCGGCACAACACCACCAGCTGACGTTGTGGACCGATCCTCTAATACCAACTAGAATCGGCAACAGTGTCTCCAGAGACACCAGCCCAGACCTGACCTTCTCCACTGGCTTAAGGCAAGTCGAGTGGTCGAGACTGGACGACACTCTGGGCAGCGACTATCATATCATCCAGACTGAAATCATGCACCACAAAACCCCTGTGAGATTAGGTCAGGCCAAAATTACGGACTGGCCTGCTTTCCGGAAAGACGAACACCCCAGAAGCCTAGAGGACATCGAGGAGTGGACCAAGAACGTGATGGACTTGGTTACCAAGTACACAAAGACCATCCAACTCACTGCGGACAATCCCGAAGTCGACCCACACCTACTTCACCTCTGGGAGGCCAGGCGAGGACTTTTGAAGAGATGGAAGAAGCAGAAGAGAAACCGCAAACTCAAGATCCGCATTGCCGCAGTCTCGCGGCAGGCGGAGGAGTATGCTGAAAAACTCGGACGTCAGAACTGGAATCAAATGTGCGACCAGTTGCAGGGAACCCTCAGCAACCGAAAGACCTGGGCCATTCTAAAGACCCTTCTCGCGAAGACGGAATCAAAAACTGTCACTGGGCAACACATACAAAGACTTATACACAACTTCCAGGGAACTGAAGAAGAAGCGCTGGAAGCCATCACCGAGAAATACATCGGAGACGAGCAACAACGGAAGACGCAGCCGGTCATTCACCCGGAGTACGAGGGGGAACCCAATCCGGATTTAGACCAACCTTTCACCAAGTCGGAGATCGTGGCAGCCTTAAGAAATCTGACAAGAAACACGACGCCCGGCAGGGATAAAATTAACAAGACCCTCCGTAACCTGGACGACGGGGCAACGGAGAGTTTACTAAAGTTTATCAATGAAAGCTGGGAGAACGGCAGTATACCGGCTTCCTGGAAGCACGCGGACGTAACGATGATCCCGAAACCCGGCAAGCCCATCAACCTACAGAACCTGCGTCCGATCTCTCTCACGTCATGCGCGGGAAAACTCTTCGAGCACATGGTCCACAATCGTCTCTCGCCCTATCTGGAAGAAGGTGGGCACCTGCCGAACACTATGTTCGGTTTCCGGCCTAACCTCTCCACCCAGGACATTCTACTTCAGCTGAAAGAAGAAGTCATCGACGGCCTCAGCACATTCCACAAGAGTGCCATCCTGGCACTCGACGTGAAGGGAGCCTTCGACAACGTCTCACACGAAGCAGTGCTAAACAGCCTACAACATACCAACTGCGGACGGCGGACATACAACTACGTCCGGGACTTCCTGACGGTTAGAACAGTGACCATAGGCCTGGGGAATCTCAGGACCGAGAAGTTCCAAATACCGCAGAAAGGAACCCCCCAGGGGTCGGTGATCTCCCCGTTGCTGTTCAATATAGCGATGAGGGGATTGCCGAACCTCTTGGAGAACATCAGGGGTATCCGTCACGCAATGTATGCAGACGACCTGACCATGTGGACGTGCACGGGATCGGCGGGCGAACAACAAGACGCCCTGCAGGAAGCAATCGACAGGACCGAGCATTATCTGCACCGCTGCGGTCTTTCATGCGCGCCGGAAAAGTCGGAGCTCCTGATCCTCAAAAAGAGGACAAGAGGGCGGCCTCCGCAGGAGACACCTGACCCAACGTTGACACTAAATGGAGTCAACATACCCAAGGTGGACACACTCTGTATTCTGGGCCTCACTCTCCAGAAGGACGGTGCCGGTCTCGCCGCCATTAAAAAACTGCAAGCGACAGTTACCCAAGTCGCGCACTTGGTGCGAAGAGTGACAAACAAAAAGCACGGCCTGAAAGAGCAGGACACAATCAGATTAATACAAGCCCTGGTAATCAGCAGAGTCACTTACGGCACCCCGTACCTGGGTCTCAAGAACAGCGAGAGAGACAAATTGAACACCCTAATACGAAAGACCTACAAGCTGGCACTGGGGCTTCCACCGACGACTTCGACGGAGAAGCTACTCAGCCTGGGCATCCACAACACTTGGGAGGAACTAGTAGAGGCCCACAAGACGAGCCAGATAGAGTGACTCAAGCTCACCAGCACGGGTAGGGACACGCTAATAAGACTGGGCTACCCAGTCGAATATGAGTCCAGAAAACAGCGGGTTCCTCTACCCCTGAGGGAGAAGATCACGGTGGCCAGCATCCCGAGAAACATGCACCCTGAATACCACAGAAAAAGGAGGCGAGCGAGAGTGAAAGCTCTGCGTAAGGCCTACGAAGGACCAAAACAAGGAGAAGTCCGATACACCGACGCGGCGAAGTACAAGAACAGAGCGGCCCACGCTATCAGCGTGATCAACGGCCAAGGACAAGAGGTAGCAGCGGCCTCGGTAAGCACTCCAGACATCGACTGCGCGGAAGAAACGGCGATAGCCCTGGCGGCCACTACGGGCCAGCGAGAGGAACATCTAATCACGATCATCACCGACTCACAAACAGCATGTAGAAATTACCTAAAGGGCTGCATTTCTAAACAAGCCCTGAGCATCCTCGAAAAGCGAGACAATTTTCGAGAGGTGTACATTGTCTGGGCCCCGGGACACGAGTCCCTGGCGGGTAATGTAGCGGCTAATGCCGCTGCCCGAGATCACATTCTCCGGGCTATTCCACCAGGTTCACGAGCACCGGTAGACCAACAAGATAGCGTCCCGAAAAGATACGCCGATATCCTGAGCCACTACAGACTGGGTAGAAGGATCCATCCACCCCCGCATCCCCAGCTGACAAGAGAAGAGGCGGTGATCTTCCGAAAACTACAGACCGGCACATTCCCGCACGGCACCCTGCTACACGCAATGTACCCTACGACCTATACTCACAAATGCGCCTTCTGCTCTACGCTTAATACCCTCTACCACATGGTATGGGAATGTCAACAAAATCCATCGACACCGCCCATCACCGGACCAACCGTCGAGCAGTGGGAGGCCCAACTGATAAGCTCGAGCCCTGAAGACCAGCATCGCCTGGTGAGCAGGGCCAAGCTATCAGCTCAAGCCCACGGCATCCTGGACTAGGGACGCCGCCCACCTCGGACGATTTTACCGTCGGCTCATTTCAACTAATAAAGTTTATTCCTCCTCCTCTGATGATAGTCGATGCGCTTGGTCTACCGCCACACTTCCACGACTGACATATATTTGCGGCCTTCCTCTTGTTGTCATTTGCAGTTCCCAAGGAAAGGATCGTGTTTTCCTTCAACCCGCCGTGGTTGCTCAGTGGCTATGGTGTTGGGCTGCTGAGCACGAGGTCGCGGGATCGAATCCCGGCCACGGCGGCCGCATTTCGATGGGGGCGAAATGCGAAAACACCCGTGTGCTTAGATTTAGGTGCACGTTAAAGAACCCCAGGCGGTCGAAATTTCCGGAGTCCTCCACTACGGCGTGCCTCATAATCAGAAAGTGGTTTTGGCAAGTAAAACCCCAAATATTATTATTATGTTTTCCTTCTGCTCTTTAGAGAAAGACGTGGCGACTAGCAAATCTGGCAGCAAGCTACGCGCGCTGCTAGCAAATCTGGCAGCAAGCTACACGCGCTGGAGGAGAAGAGGAAGACGACGACCGATAGGCTCGCTTCCGAACGCCCGTGTGTAATTTTAAGTCTTTTTTAGCAAGTGTAGAGCTCATTTTTACTCTTTGTGCCTCTCTTTCACCGAACGCCGGTCTGTGGGCCACCGTCCTGCGAGAGAAGCACAGCAAGCGGCTCCCGAAGCGCACCGGACCGGTGCAGCGCGGCGAGCCTCCGCCGTCGGCCGCCCTTCGTGATGCTCTGATGGCATCCATCGCAAGCAATCAGCAATCAGGTCAGCACCTTGCTTCTGGAGACCACAGAGAAGATGAGCAAGCAAGGAAAAGGCTACGTGAAGATGACATCGACACAAGGGAATCTGCAGGAGTCAACGAAGAGATGGATCAGACAGCCTTCACTGTTGTCTCTCACAAAAAGAAAAGAGCCGCAGGTGTTCCTGTTATATTCAAGCCAACTCAGCCTGACAGCAGCTTATGGAAAGTAAACCCAAATCTTCTGGCTTCTGCGGTCGTGACAACTGCCCAAGAAAAGATACTCAGCCACCGTCTCAACAAGGATGGCAGCCTCATGGTGACAGTGTCTACACTTCCCGCAGCCAATCGTCTCCTCACAGTGACAGATCTATCGGGTATTCCTGTAGAAGCTCGAGTTCCATACTCCTACTCTGCCACGTACGGGAGGATACAGGACGTTCCTGTTGAGTACTCAGATGACGACTTCAAGGAGTATTTGAGCGAACAAGGAGTCATATCTGCTAAAAGGCAAGTTTTCTACCTCCCTAACGAAGATGCCGTAGTAACGGAAACCCGAAGACGCTCGGTCATCCTGGAATTCTCTAAGGACGCCCCTTTACCAAACCGAGTGTCGCTTGGATTCTGCAGTTATACCGTGACGGAATACATGGGGTCTGCTACTCAATGTTTCAGATGTCAAAGACATGGACATATTGCGCAATATTGTAAAGGCCCCATCCGCTGCAAGATATGCGCTGGTCCACATACGCATAAGGAGTGTACGTCACGTTCCCAGCCTCGGTGTGCAAACTGTGGAGCTGAGCATGCTGCGTCATACGGAGGGTGTCAGCCACTCTTGCACGGACGATGAAGCAAGTCCAAGGAAAAGTGCGGAAACGACGAGAACCACCACCGAATCTGGATGTGATGTATACATATACAAACCAAAAGCAACACGACACGGTGCAGTGCAGCGACACGGCTTTGAAAAAGTCCTACGCCTCAGTCGTGAAAGAAAACCAGCAAAGGCCTTCAACTGCAACGAATCCATCAAAGCCCTCAAGTGATATAACCTCAACCCCACCACAGCAGCAAGTCTCCTCAAGGTCGCAGCAGAAGAACAGGAAGAACCAAGGAAAGTTGTTAGATGGTAGCACTGCAAATGAGATATCAAGTATGCTGATTCCCATGATGTTCGCCGCAATCAAGGCTATTCTCCGTGCCAGCCCATCGTTTAAGAGCATCCCTGAAGTAGAGGCCGTCCTTGCTTTGGAACCGCTAGTGTCGTCTTCTTTTACGGCGCAAAGTCGTGATTCTTCGCAGTATCAACGATGGCTTCGCCAGCAATCGTCTCACAAGCGGTGTCCACCAACAAACACTTCCGCACATGCGCTATATTCCAATGGAACGCTCGCGGATTGCGCTCGAAGTTAGCCGACTTTAAGCATCTTACGCGAGTGTACCGATTCCTTTTTTTAGTCATTTCCGAGTCTCGCGTCGACGAGCACTTTAGGATAAAGGGGTATTATTTTCATCATTCAAGGCGACAAAATGGAATTAGCCGACTGCTCGTTGGATTTTGCAACGACATACCTGCCTCTGCGATTGACGTAACACCACTTGACAAGAACGAATATATTTGCGCAACCGCAGTGATTGAATCCAAAGTGTTTACCCTGATCGGCGTCTACTTGGAACCAGGATCACCTTTCGACGTGACCAGATTGGAAAACTTTTTGACAAACACTCAGTTTCCACATATTATTTGTGGCGATTTCAACGCACATAACGAGATCTGGGGCAGTTAACATACATGTGCTCGGGGTGCCGAGCTGGCGAAGCTTTTTGCAAAATACAATATAGAGCCCTTGAACGATGGCAGCATAACATACCTGAAAAATCCGACGACTGTTAGCTGCATTGACGTCACATTCGTATCAAGTCAAGTGGCCCCTATGTTCGGATGGTGTACAGATTTCAAGACTCAAGATCGAGTGATCACTACCCGATCCTAATCTCTGCCCTTCATTTTCGGACGTCGCCCAGAAAAGTGAAAATGAAGACGGTAGACTGGGAAGCTTACACAGCAACAGTAGACAAAGGAATCACAGCCTCGACTACGAATACAGAAATAATACCGACAATAGCTCATTGCCTCAAACAAAGTACCCGCTCTGCCATTAAGCATTGTAATGTACCAACAAACGACGAGGAATTTGAAAGGTTATGTGCCATTCGAAGGCGTGTCGAAAGGAAGGCTCTACGTACTAAGAATATCGAAGACCTCAGAACTTGTCGACGGGCACAAAGACATATACGACGTTACATCTCCAAACTGGACCGAAAAAGGTGGAGGTACTTTTGTGGGACACTGGACATACGACAACCGCTGAGCAAAATCAGGCGAGTCGTCAGAGGCATTCGCAAAGAGCTGCAACAGCTTTATCCTTTTATCGCCCTCTCATTACTTGAGAGCGCATCCCTGAAAGAGGTGGCAGAGCAGTACTGCAGGCTCCTTTCCAACGGGGCACAACCTTTGCGGCAAATTGCAAGTCGTCAGCCTAGTCCACCTGGAGCTACCCTTCCTGACTTAGAATTACCATTCACCATCGAAGAGCTCACGGCAGCAATCGGCGACGTAAACAAGCGATCATCACCTGGCCATGACGGCGTGAGTTATGAAGCGCTCGCAAATCTATGCCACACATCTCGCCTACGCCTTTTAGAGTACTACAACGTCTCGTGGATTACTGGGGAGGCTCCTACGGAATGGAAGCTTGCGAAAGTCATTCCTATATTGAAACCATCGAAGCAGCCAACAAATTACGCCTCCTTCAAACCCATATCTCTGCTTAGCTGCGTAGGGAAGCTATTTGAAAAAATGATCTACAAACGACTAAATTGGTTCCTGGAAACTGCAAAAGTTTACCGGGAGGAAATGAATGGCTTCCGGCAAAATAGATCCGCAATTAATAATGTCATTGCCTTGGTCTCATCAATTGAAGAGGAATTGGTCTCTGGAAACATACCTACTGCATTAGTTTTAGACATTAAGGCAGCATATTATTCGGTCTATCATAAAGCAATACTTGACGCTTTGCAAACTCTTGGTCTTGGAGGACGGCTCTACGCATGGATTGCAGACTATCTTCAAGGACGCCAACTTTTCATGTGTACCCCGGATGGCCCCACGGCGCTTTATGCCGTCGAGAAGGGAGTGCCACAAGGAGCTGTGTTAAGCCCGGTATTATTTAATTTAGTCCTCATCCATCTGAAAAGAAACCTGCCCCCTGGCGTCAAAATCACACTGTGTGCGGACAACATCTGCATTTGGAGTGCGGCGCGTTCCCTCAGTACCACCCAACAACGCCTCCAGAGAGCGCTAAATCCAAGGGGTCTGAAATTGTCCCCCGACAAAAGCGTTGCCATGGCTTTCACGCGGAGGTGTATGGAAAAATACCCACTAGTATTGGGTGGTCGTGCCCTTCCATACGTCAAGACGCAAAGGTTTCTTGGAGTGACGATCAATAGGAACCTCACATGGTCGCCCCAAGTGAAAAAACTGAGTGAGAAGATTTCCTCGGCGTCGCACGTATTCCGATTTTTAGCCGGATCACAGTGGGGCAGCAACTGTCGATCAATGGTGCTCCTCCATAAGGCCTACGTCGACGGAACACTACGATATTACCTCCCGGTCCTGCACAAAATATCTCCCACAAGCAAGAGAAAACTGAAGGCAGCACGAAACAACTGCCTTCGCGTATGTCTTGGCCTTCCGACGGGGTCGTCCCGCTCAGGGACTGTAGCAGAAGCTGGATGCCTGCCTTTGGAAGTGCTATGTTCGCAGGAGACACTTCGGATACACCTCCGCCACGTCATTCATACGAAGACTCACTTTTTAAAGGATATTTCCGGAACCCGTGCTACATCTAGCTTTGGGCAGGCCGTCGAAAGCATATCTATTTCGATTCCTGCTCAGGCGTCACAAATTATGCCGCGAAACATTTCACCATGGACACTGTCTACACTGGAAATCATGCCATATTTACCTGGAATCAGTGCGAAAAAGAAAATGCCTCAAGCAGCGACTTATCAGATAGCTTTAGAATATATGCACAAAGAATACGCAGCCGCAACGCACATTTTCACAGATGGATCTACAACTCCAGATCGTTCATCATGCGGACTTTTGTTCCCTCTACAGGGCAACGATTCTCGTTTCGTCTTGAGCGAGCGACATCATCTACTTCAGCGGAGCTATATGGCATTAAGGAGGCCCTTGTGTATGTACTTTGACAGCAGCCGCCAAAGACATGGGTGATTTTCACAGACTCAAAAGCAGCCCTACAAAGTATGTGGAACAGGCACAAGCGTTGCAATAATCAACCAGCAGCATTTGACATTGCTTATCTTCACAACAGGGCTAAGATTGTTGGGCATTGCATAAAGTTCCAGTGGATACCTGGCCATGCCAGCATTTCGGGAAATGAAAGAGCGGACGAAGCTGCCAGAAATGTACTCCAATACCGCAAGTCAGAAGAACATATTTTACAAAAGCCGACGCTTCAACCATGGCAAAAAAATATGCCTATCAAGAAAAAGACCGCATCTTGAATCTGCCGCTTCACCAAGATAACTTCCTACGTTACAATGACCCAGAAATTAGACCGAAAATTCCACGACCACTTCCTCGACACTTAGAGACATTGTACCATCGTCTTCGACTGAACGTGGCATACACGAACAATTATCTGTACCGCATAGGACTTACCACTAACCCATACTGTGATAACTGTCGCAACTTAGAGACAATTGAGCACATATTACTAGAATGCCCCGCGTACCGCGACGAGAGACAATTTTTTGAGCACCAAATGCACATGATTTGCCACGAACCGTTAACGTTACCGAGCATCTTAGGTCCAATGCCCGGTGCTTCAAAACAGCGACGGGTTTTGGATTTATTGTTCAAATACCTGACAGAAATTGGTCAAATAGGAAAGCTTTAAAAATTGCATCCTTCCTATACAAAAGCCTACATTTACCCACCATGTCACCTGTAGATATTAGTATCAGGTCCACTCGGGACATTTCATATTTATTTTTATCCTCTTTTTCTCCCACTCTCTTCTGGAATCTTTTAATACCATTCCCCATCCCTATACAGAGTAGCATGCCAGCGGTTATATACGCGCCGGCAAAATTCTCTGTTTTTCTAAAAAAGAGCCCTCTCTCTCTCTCTCTACGCGCCCTGTCAGATTTGAAAACCGGTAGATTACGAGTGTTTGCTCGTGCGATAGATGGCGCCACAACCTAAAGCTTATAAATTTTATGATCATGAGCTACATTTGTGGAAAAGCAATGTTCTCTCGGTGCCACCATTGTCGGTGCTGTCCGCATAATATGAATACAGCATGCGGTTCGCTTGAGCTTTTGTGTGCCTTAGGTTAAGTTGCACTGTGTAAACATTTATTTATTCATTTATTTTTATCTATTTAACACAATACCCGCAGCGTCCGTAGGCATTACAGTGAGGGTGGGGGGGAAGGAAACAAAGAACCAATAAATAAAGCAGGCCAAACAAAACGTACCCGGAACACATTAATCTCGCACATACACACAAAAAACTACCTTACTTCAGTGGGCGCATAGAGTTTGAAAATCCATTGTTTGATAGAATCGTTGCGACATCGGATGGTAGCTTGTTCCATTGGCTTATGGTTCTGGGGAAAAAGACATTTTAAACGGTTCAGTTTGGCAGGCTATTTCTTTAACCTTATTTTCATGGTGCAGCCGTTGAGAAAGGTAATCAGGGTTCGGAAAATATTTCCCGGGATCTATACCTGTTCGAGAGTGGAATATGTTGTGAAAGAGTTTCGTTATCAGATATTTCCTGCTTTGCTGTAGTGGTTCCCAACCGAGACTTTCTTTTGCTCTTGAAACACTGAAATTCCTGGTGTAATTTGAATGAACAAAACGAAGGGGTATGCTTTGAATTCCTCCTAAACTGTTCACGTCACGTACCTACCATGGATCCCACACAGCACAAGCGTAATCCAGAACAGATCGGACATTTCATTTGTACAATGATACCTTGGTCTCCAGTAGCACCTTTCTTGCATTTCTGCGCAGGAAACCTAGAACGGGGCATGATCTAGTTGTGATATGATCAATGTGACGGCTACAAGAAAGAATAGGTTTGAAAGACACGCCGAGATGTTTGTGCCGCGAACCTATATATCATGGTTGAATTTAAAGAGTAACAGAAGTCATAAGTTGTTCTTTTCCTCGAAAAACTCATATGAACGGTTTTTTAAGTTAATAAGCATGTGCCACTTGTTGCACCCCTCATTTACCTTGCACAGGTCGTTTTTTAAAACATCGCAGTCATGGGTAGTATGAATAGTCCTGTACAAGACACAATCATCGGCAAATAGTCTCATTTGCGATAAAATACCGGAGCAAAAATCATTATATAGATAAGAAATACAAGTGGCCCTATGAATCATCCTTGGGGCCCGTCAGAGGACACATCAACTTCACAGGATGTTTTGCCATTAAGCACAACTTTCAGTTTTCTCAAGTTTAGGTATTCTTTTATGCAGTTAACCGCCGCACTCTTTACATTATACATATATAATACAGTCTAGGTTGCACACCCACTATTTGGTTCAATGTTCCGCTTGTTTACGCCATTCTAAAGGACTAATTCGCGTCGTGCTCTGCACGCTTAAAGAAAATTACACCCTTTAAGCTGTAGCTTAATACAATAATTAACAATAATCGTCATCTGTCTTGCCCGCATTTCCATTCTGTAACGCTTGGAGTCCGGTACTTCCAAGTCACGAACGGCATGCGTGTTATCAGCATGACAGATTATTCTCTAAAGGAAAGTAGCGAGTGCAGCGGTTTCAATAAAGGAAACGCAAGCAAAACAGATGATGACTGTAGTTGTGTGGCAAGATTCGACCCAAACAAAAGGTGCGTATTTGTTTAAGAGTGTGGAGCGTACGATACCGTTCGCTTAGTGAACGTTTTTAAACGCTGAAATGCAAGCGTGTTACGGAGTATACTACAAGTCTCAAGCATTTGCTTGTTTTGCTACGTCATAAAGCCTGCTTGCTTTTTTCTATATAATCAAGTCTCTAATGAAAGTCATTCACGTGTTGATAACTGACATGGAGACGCAATCTGCTGGGGGTGCACTGCAAGTGCTGGACGGTCTGGATCCGGTTCTTGCGAGCCTCGAATAGCAAGCACAATGGCTCTACCCCGTCAGCCGTTCTTCAGACAAGTCAAGGAAGCGTCTATTATCCAACGGAACGCCCGTGGACTAAAATCTCGTATTGCTGATTTTCACCATTACATTTTCACCAACAGTTTCCGCATTATTTTCATATGTGATACGAACATACAGAAACCCGTCCGGATCCCAAGCTACGAACCATATTTGTTGTCGACTTGTGATGAAATTAGCAAGGTTATCATGTACAGATTGTGTGAACTGACTTACATTGTTCATTCAGTGCTGTCACATCACAGTAATTAGTATGTCTGTTTGACCGTGAAAAAGCGCAAACTTTCATTTACTCTAGTGGGTGCTTACCTTTCTTTATCAAGTCGTTTTGATAGGCAGAGACTGAGTGGCATCATAGATGTGACTCCTGGTTCATGGAATGTTGTTTGGGCCTTTAACGCACATCATTCGCTTCGGGGAAGCGTCAAGGTAAATTCCAAAGGAAGAAACGTCGTTTCTTTTGCCTGTGACCATGAACTTAGCTGTCTAAACGATGGCAGTCCCACGTTTCTGTGCGGCCGGACGTACAGTAGTTATTTAGACTTGGCTTTTGTCTTGCGATGCCTCATTCGCCGCGTCCTTTGGTTCGCAGACGTAGATAGCCACGAAAGCAACCACATTATTACCTAGCTGAAGATCAAACGCCTAACCCAATCCGTCCCATCCAATTTTAATCAAAGAATAGATTGGCCCGTGTTTAAATCATTTATGGAAGATGCATGCCATGAAGGCTTTTCATCCACACTTGAAATTCAGATCCCCAAGGCTATGCAGGATGCTACGCGTTCATTTCGGCCATTGGAGAAATACACAGGTTTTGATGCGGAAATACAGAGCCTCCATGCAATGCGCCGGCGAGCCGAGCGATGATACAGGCAGACTAAATTGGTTTACCACCTTAGAAAGGCCAGACGTATTCAAAAGAAAATTCAACGTCGTCTTGCTGTGCTGTAAGATCAACGCTGGAAATATTTTTTAAGTCTCTAGATCCGCGAAAACCTCTGTCAGTTGTCTGACGTACGCGAACTTCGAACAGCTCCTTAACAGCGCCGGCCATTTAAATCTCTAGCCCTCCATCGAGGACGCCGAGAAATCTACGTAGCCAAAGATTACTGCGCATCGATCGCGGGTCGGGCGTTCACTCATTCACCTTGCGCACCTATTCCTGTCATTGTCCTCCCTTGCTACCGAGATCCTCGTATGGACGCTTCTTTCTCCATCGAAGAACTGGGGGCCGC
Source organism: Dermacentor variabilis (assembly GCF_050947875.1). Taxonomy (NCBI): domain Eukaryota; kingdom Metazoa; phylum Arthropoda; class Arachnida; order Ixodida; family Ixodidae; genus Dermacentor; species Dermacentor variabilis. Next base: position 111,827,496 of record NC_134577.1, on the reverse strand, counting down.
ATTTGCTGGGTGGAGACGATCTTCGTCACCAGGACCCGATGACATCACATACCATGCGCTTGCGAACCTTGGTCAAGAGGCCAGAGATGCACTTCTTGGCCCATACAGCGCATCATGGCGTGACGGCCTGGTCCCTACCACGCGGAAATCCAGTCGCCTTGTTCCACTCCTCAAGCCTGGCAAGTCTGCACGGCACGGGAATCGTCATTTTGCCGTCCGATAGCGCTGGCCAGCTGTGTCGTCAAGGTAATGGAGAGAATCATCCTTACGAGGTTAGAATGGTACTTGGAATTTTACAACACCTATCCAGAGGTAATGGTTGGCTTTCGACGCGGATGCCTGTCAATGGATACCGTTATTGACCTTGTAACATATGTACAACGCGAGAAACATCTGAAGCGAGTCATTGCGGCCTTATTCCTTGATGTTAAAGGTGCGTACGACAATGTCTATCATCATGGGATTCTAAACACCTTAGAAGCTGTAGGGATTGGTGGACATGCCTTTTGCTGGATATGGAGCCATTTGAATAGAAGATCTTTCTTTATTTTGACTAAAGAAGGACCAACGCCATCTAGTTATGCCAGTTGTGGTGTACCGCAAGGCGCAGTACTCAGCCCGACTCTGCTCGACCTGGTGCTCCTTGGTGTCACCGATTCGTCACCGCAAACCGTTCAGGTCTCCGTATATGCAGACGACATTTGCATACCGGCTTAAGGAGGGACACGTCTACAAGTCCGCGCACGACTTCAGAAGGCTTCAACGGCCGTGTCAACACACCTAAGAAGGCAAGGCCTGGAGCTTTCTCCTGAGAAATGTACACTCGTTGCCTTTACTCGCAAAGCCATGACCCCGTATGCTTTGCGGATTAATGACCAACCTCTATGATACAGACGAACGCACCGCTTTCTTGGCGTCATCATGAATAGGGACTTGTCTTGGACCCCTCACGCCTCGTACAATACACAGCATTGGGCCACCATCATGGACCTTCTTACGTTTCTCGGCGGAAAGTCCTGGGGGCGCAACAGTACCATCAATGTTGCAATTATATAAAGCACTGTTTTGGGGCTTCCTGCTGTAAAGCTGACCTGTACTAGGAAATACTTGCGCTACAAATATCCGCAAACTTCAGAGTTTGCAAGCACAAGCATTTAGAACTTGTCTCGGTCTCCCAAAAATTACGCCATCGAGTGCGAGAGTGGTCGTTGCCGGAGACACTCCTTTGACAGTGTATATAGATACAGATGTCCTGAGAGCACATATCCGACCCCTGACTCTGATTCCCTCACACCATCATGCTTGCTTGCCAGCAAAAAGGCCGCATTCACTTCTGCCAAAATTGTTGTAAGACATTAGTCCTACCTGTTATCACAATTTACGGGTGATACACGATTCTCAGATCCAATGTGGTGTCTGCGCCGACCGCAAGAGCAATTCACAATTCCAGAAATCCGAAAGAAAGCTGGAGCGCCGTTGCAAGCTTTGAAACAAGCAACTTTAGAAAATATTCACAACGGACACAGATTCCGGCAACATGTCTACACAGATGGTTTGGTAAAACTCAACAGCTCAGTTGCTGCAGTCATCATCCCGGCAAAATCTGAAGAAATCAAATTAAAAAGTTCATGTGTGACCACATCAATGGGTGCTGAAATTGCGGCACTCCGTGCTGCTCTTGATTTCACTAATCAGGAAGCTCCGCAACAATGGGCAGTCTTTTGTGACTCCAAGGCAGCCCTTCAGTGCATACAAAGACCAATTCGCCTCGGACCCAATGAACAACTCGCCTCATAAATCCGGCACATGTATTCCCGCAGCCATGACAAGTGACACAAAATGATCTTTCAATAGCTTCCAGGACATTGCAGTATCAGCGGCAATGATCACGCCGGCGAAGCCGCCCGATCTGCACATGAATGTGGTCAACGTGTCTTTATTCCGCTTTCGCGAACAGACGATGCGGCTGGGCTGCGACTGATGCCCCGTGAATGTACTTTGCTTTTGTGGGACTCGAACGCTTTCACCATGTGTCGTTTGCGTTCGTTGTCTCCGGACATACGGATGCACCTACCGCCTGGGTTACCACGATGTGAACAGACTATGCTGTACCGTCTGTGGCTAGGCGTTGCATTTATGAACTCGTATCCTTTCCTTATTGGAATGGCCAACAGCCCCACGTGCGCCACATGCAACATCGATGAGACGCTCGCAGATAATTGTGTCTGCCAACGTTATAAGGCCCAGAGACAAGTGCAGTGCAGAATACTGGACCTGTTCGACAATCGTCCACTATCAGAACTGAAAGCTTTAGATCAGTACTCCCACAGAACATCCACTCTAAAGGCCTTGCTCGCGTTTTTAAAGTTTCTGCGGTCTGCGGGGTTTTACGATACACTGTAAAAACGCCGGCCCCTGCGCGGTTTGGTCGTGCTCGTCCCTATTTTTTTCTATCTGCCCCTTCCGCTCTCTTTCTCTTTTTATCCCCCTTCACCTTTCCTCCCGTGCAGGGTAGCCAACCGGAACTGAATCTGGTTAACCTCCCTGCCTTTCTACGCATTCTTTTCTCTCTCAATGTTGTTGGCATTGCTTCATTATGTTACGGTTGCACCACAAGCCCAGATTTATGAAGGCGCATAACGTTCATCGCCATCTTGGTACACCGCGGTCGCAATATAGGCCCTTCGGAGGCGAATATCGGCCGTGGCATGCCTTACTATATGGCCCTCATATGACAGTTAAAAAAGTAAGCATATCCGTTGCCTGTGTCTTCCCGGCCAGCAAAGCAAACGAAAATAAAAAAAGAAAGAAGAGAAACGCAAAACAATAACTTCGCGACAATTTTGCTCTCAAAGCTTTATGATTAGCTCACGTGCAGAGAGGAAAGTGAAAAGTAAAGTAGAAACAAGAATCCATGATAGAGTATATAAGCGCGACTGAACGAGGACGTAGAAAGAAACATATATAGAGAGACAGCGCTTTTAGAGCAAAGAAAGCTGATGTGGTACCACGGATTCATTGCGTGTCACATAATCTCAGAAAAATAGCGGCGAAATCGGGGGTGGACGTGCTTTTCTCGGCCCCTGAGCGTCTACAGATGATATGCAAACAGGTTAATACAGAGAATAAGAAAAGGCTCACATGTTGTATTCAACATCACAAACAATTTGCGGGCGACTTTAACTTTGCTAGCCGCCGTGGTTGCTCAGTGGCTATGGAGTTGGGCTGCTGAGCACGAGGTCGCGGGATCGAATCCCGGCCACGGCGGCCGCATTTCGATGGGGGCGAAATGCGAAAACACCCGTGTGCGTAGATTTAGGCGCACGGTAAAGAACCCCAGGTAGTCGAAATTTCCGGAGTCCTCCACTACGGCGTGCCTCATAATCAGAAAGTGGCTTTGGCACGTAAAACCCCATAATCTATCTGTCTTTAACTTTGCTGACATAGACTGGCCCACAATGCATCACACATCAGAGGTCTCAGAAGTGCTAATACACTTAATGCGACATTTTAACGTACATCAACTTGTCACTCGCCCTACTCGCGTTCAAGGCTCAACAAAAAATATCCTCGACCTCATATTTCTTAGCAACCATTTTTCTGTAAGTCAAGTACAAATGGACATTATTGAAGGGATTCCTGATCACAGTATGCCTATGTGCACATTCCAGCTTGATCATTGTATTACTACCCTGTCTACAGTAAATAGTTTTTTTTTTTACTTTCATAAAGCAGATGACGCCAGCATACTAAATTATCTGTCGCATGAATTCGATCCCTTTTTGGAAAAAGCATCTCAGGAATCTACTGATGTAAATGCATTGTGGCGAAATTTTAAAAGCATTGTCCTGCACTGTATAACTAATTATTTTCCAATGCAAAAGAAAAAAACAGCACCTTAAGAATCCATGGATCACACGCGAAGTCATCCACGCTAAACGGCACGCAAATCGGCTTCGTAAGGCAAGCAAGAATAACCCAAAACCATCTACAACCTTGAAATTAAAATCTGAATTTATGCACTTCAAGCAGAAACTGAAAGATTCGAAACAATACTACTACAGTGCCACTCTTGCTAGCTTAGTAAAAAAATAGCCCATAAAGATTCTGGACATATCTGCGCAGTACCAAGCAGACAACAACCAAACTAACTGAAGAGGAAAAAAGTGCAACGGCAAATAAATATAACGATTTCTTCAAGTGAGTCTTCACGGAAGGCCAATGGTAGTTTTCCCTCTCTTCCACCATCCGGTACCTCAGTGCTTGATCCCTTAATAATAACGGACGCTGGAATCCACAATCTTCTCCTCAACATTGACCCTAAGAAAGCGAACGGCCCTGACGAAATTCCAAACGAATTCCTCAAAAAATATGCTGAGTGGTGCAGTAGATATCTGGGACAGATTGTTTGTAAGTTAGCAACTACTAATCTACCACACGACTGGAAAAAGGCTAAAATAATAGCGATCCAAAAGAAAGGAGACAAAAATAATATTGCTAATTTCAGATCCATACCTCTCACAAGCACTTCATACAAAATACTAGAACACATCCTTCTAAAACACACGACAGTGTTCCTAGAACGCAGAAATATCCCATCGCCTCACCAGCACGGTTTTCGATCTGGCTTATCAACCATCAGTCAACTAACAGAGGTAGTTCATGACCTTGCTCTTAGTATTAATAATCGTTCTCAAATTGACATGATGTTACTTGATTTATCTAAAGGTTTTGATTGCGTGAGTCACACCAAGTCATCAGGAAGGGTGAAGTTTCTGCTTGGATAACAGCTTTTCTAACACACCGCTCACAATTTGTTTTGTTTGACCATATGCCATCTGATGTCCTTCCTGCCACATCTGGAGTACCACAAGGCTCGGTACTCGGGCCGCTGTTATTTCTGATCTTTATTAACGATATAGCCAATAATATAGCGTGCCAAATCAAACTCTTCGCGGATGATTGCGTAATGTATAAAGAAATTAACAGCTATAACGGCAATCTCGATCTTTCTGATTCCCTTAACACGCTAGCCGAGTGGTGCTCCCAGTGGCAAATGTCTGTTAACGTTAATAAATCAGTGGCACTGGCAATAACAACAAGAAAGCAACCCTCTCATTTCACCTATATCGTCAATGGCACGCCTGTTTCGAAGGTTGAGCAACAGAAATATTTAGGGATAACGCTGACATTAAACCTCAATTGGGAAACACATATAACTAATATTACGACTACTGCACTGCGAAAATTACTTTATCTAAAAAGGCGCCTAAAGATCGCTCCGACGAACATTAAGCTTCTGGCCTACAAAACATTTGTGAGACCTATTTTAGAATACGCTAACATAATTTTGTTTCCTTACACAGCAACTGACATATCTAAACTTGAAGCCGTACAAAGAAAAGCTGCAAGGTTCATTCATAGCAAATATCGTTCCACTGACTCACCTTCACGTCTCTTAGCTTCCTCAGGCCTCAACACATTATCGACGAGAGCAAAACAAGGCTGACTAAAATTCCTGTTTCCAATTCTGCATCGTCAGTATAAAATTGATATCGCCCAGTACATTTCTTACTCGAAATCTAGAATAACACGGCATCAACACGAGCCTACGCTAACAGAGTATTGCTTTTCTAATGACGCATTCAGGTACTCATTACTTCCTCGGGTAATCAGAGAATGGAATGAACTTTACTCGTCATTTAACAGCAACAAACTCTTTATCCCTGTTCTTCTCACAGCTGGAGCTCATCAGAAGAGATTATTAACGGCTTCTAATGTTTGTTCTCTATTCTCTTTATGTTAAACTGATAGTACTTAGAAAAAATTGCATACACTTGTTTGTTCCCGAATATTTCACGATTTTGCTTTGTCTATGATGTGCCCCGGTTGTTGATCATTTTATTCTGCGTAGTTTAGTGTACTATTTGTATACTTTATCTACCTTATCTATTGTATTTTGATGAATTTCGTTGCTTTTTTATTCTTTGTGTAGCTCGCTCGTGTATTTATGTATGGAAAAGAAAGTGTTCATGCCCGTCTGCTAGTCTGTCGGCTGAGAGCGGCAGTATTGTAACATAAATAAATAATATAAATAAATAAATTTGTAACCTGCACTCATAAAGGTGTCTATGCTATTCCACTTTCGTGCAGAAGAACGTATGTTGGTCGAATCTGCAGGTGCGTCAATAAGAGATTAAAAGAGCATCGATATAACGTCACTAGCGTAATATCGGGTCATTTGGGTATTCATTGCAACCAATGTTTGAAAGTACTTACATTCTGTATAGTGTTCAAAGCAGGATGACAAGGGAGATTGTGGAAGCCTGCGAAACTGCAAAAATGGCAGGAAAGGTGCGTGAGCAAGCCACCAATGTCGCTATCTGAAAAGGAGATACAGTTCCTCGGTTTATCTTTGTATCCACTGCATTATGTATTTTCACCGTGCCTTGCGCACATGTATGGTTCATCCAGATGCACCACTGAATGGTGTTGTTTTTTTCTGTCCCGTTTGTTTCCGCTCGTATGGTATATATGCATGGGTGCGTGCGAAAATAAAATCTATAGTTGCAAGTGAAGCGCTTTCGCCATGTGTCTGTTTCTTTCTACATCGTCTTTCAGTCGCGCTTATACACTCTATCATGAATTCTAACCAACTAGCATGAAAGTAGGCAATACATTTGTGACACAGGCACTTGAAGTCTGGTTCTGTAGTAGTTAAAGCCACCTTGTTCCTCGAGGTGTCGTTCAATCACGGCAGGCCAACAGCGACAACAACACGTCAGCTCCATTTGTGCTCAAGCAGGATTGCCATGCCCTTCACTGGCTCGGTGTAAAAACAAAGTTATCTCGTGCATAGAGGCTTACAAGATTTTTTCAGTGCCTTTGTTTTATGCGCTGCCACTGCAAAAGAGCAAGAGCGCCCCATCGCCGACTGCATTGTTTGTGACGAGACCTTCAGCTCTGTCGAGTAATCTGAAACATGGACTAAATGTTGCAGGCAGATATTAAAGAACAGATAAGGGGCACATAGAGTTGACTGTAATCAGTGCACTTTCGTGGGTGGTCTGTCGTTATATATCCGTCACTCATTTTTTACTGCGGTAGATACAGGGGGCTTGCTTGTAGGGTAGACGAAATGACCCTCGGCGGCCGTCTTGCTTTAGTGACTGGAGGCGCTAGTGGCATCGGTGAGGCCATCTGCCACGCTCTCGCCGCTGAAGGAGCAACGGTGATCGTCGCTGGCAGACGACTTGACGTCGCCAGGAAAGTGGTCCAGTCTCTGCCAGGTAAGCGACCGAAATCGTCTTTACCATAGGTTCGCTCGAAAAGTCCGTACGTTTTCTTGAAGTTGTCGCTTGCTATATTGAGAAGCTTCTTGTTTCTACTCCTCCTTCCGAACAGGCTTGTTGACGCTAGGGCAGGCCCAGTACACCATGTGCGACATATTGGATTGTACAGGTTACCCGCGAAACTATGTCGCGCCTAATCTCTCTTCTTTTGGACCGATATACACCGCTGAAAGTGCTATAGTATATTTCTATTAAAGAAAATCGTCAGTGCAAGCGATTATTTTTGATGAAACAGAAGATTTTCTGAGGAAGCGGGCACTGCTTAATTTATCCAGATGACTAAAATCCAGCAAGGAAGGAACAGAATTATTTCGAGACCCCATCCTCAACTTGCGGTCTAAGTGCCCAGACGCGCTCTCAAACCAGCAAGCTTTCTTTCTCCTACGGAGCGACGCCAGCTAAGTTAAATAGGTTGGGTGCTTTTATCGGTCGAGAGGAATACCAAGTAACACCGAAGAGCACAATCAGGGTGCTAAGAACGTTAATGGCGCTCATATTTAGGAATCAACAGCCCAAGTACGTTTCCGTTCGCTGCTTTCGAGTGCGTGAGACGATTGTCTGCGGTAAAACAAACTGTAGAGTGTTATGACCTCCATATTATTCTTGTTATGCTTGAGTTTCTAACTCCAGCAAGTGTTTAGTGCAGTTCTTTTTTTTAGCAGGCGCGGGCTGATTCCTTAATCACACCTTTCCTTAATTCCGCCGTTTCTAAAAACATCTACATTTAGCATACAAGAAAGCACCGCCTTCAGCAAAGTCTACTTGAACGTCACTGACTTGGTGAAAGGTAATTGTTACGGCGTGGAATTTCCGAACGAAGGCGTGTATACGCACTGCAGCAGGCTGTATATGCAGTGGCTGCGTTTGCAAAAAAGCGCGTGTTCTGCGAGAGGGAGAATCACGAGACTTGTTTAATACCAATGCAGTCTTCCTTAGGCACAAACAATTAATGAGTACATTGCGGCTCGTATTGTCTTATGCTGTCGTTGGCCCCTTAGCACATGTGGGGCCAAATTCACAAAGCTTTTCACGCGCAAGCGCTATGTGCCGTTTGCCAGTAGACGCCTTCGCAAATGACGCCACGTGAGAATTGGCTGGAATTTTATCTTGCGAAAAATTATGCGTAAGAGCTTTTTTGTCAATGTTGGCCGAGAAGTGTGTAAAACTATTATGGCCCTGCCACGTTTATTTTTAAGTTCCCACTCATTAACTTGGAAGTTTCTGATATCTGCAATGGATTCCGGCATTTCACATACGAACCTATTAGTCCAAATGAAGCGAAATCAATAAATGGAAGCGGCGCTCCTATATAGTGATTGCTTTTTAAACAAAATATCCCCGACAATAAGTGTAACGAATATTCATTTGACAACCTTACATTAGATTGACGGTAGCTGCAGTAGTGTGCATCGTTATGAGCGACGTAATTGTAGGAGTGTGTAACTAGTTAAATTGCCTAATCGAAATGACAATGAATATTCCAGAAAAAAATACCTTTCAACATCGAGGCGAAAGTTTAGCCGAATGTTCAGAAATGCTTAATAGTATTGCCAAAGTCGTCGCAGACACCTTTATTGTGGAGGAAGCCAAAAAAAAAACAATAATAAAAGGGAGCATCCCGTGACCCATGGCCCCGGCAAGGCAACGTCCTCTGACGCTGCCCCTCCGGCTTTCCGGGGCAATGGGCGTAGTGCCTCTTGGGTAGGATTCGTCCCACATGATTGCTGGACCATTCGTGATTGTCTGGAAAGCCGCAACGTTGAATGGCGCCTGCTGCCACAGGCATGGAGGCACGTAGGAAATAACGGGCGGTTTCCTGCTACCGCACCAGTCATTCTTCACTTCAAATGCGTTGCCTTCAAACGTGGAGAAAGGCCGGGGCACCTCACCCATGAATACCGAGTTTTCGAAGCGTCACTTGCGCTTGCCGCCGCGGTTAGCGCCGTCGCCAGTGCTCTAGCCCCGAAAGCCGCCCAGAACGCCCGAACGATGTCTATTTTGCCCATGGACTCACTCTGTTTCTTCAAATCACCTGTTGTGCGCCTTAAACTGCGGTGCCTTATTTCTTCTCAATTTTTCTCCCGCTGTATTTCACCTAAGAGACGAGGTGTGTTGTACGACACTTTCTTGTCGCGCTTTCGCTTAGTACAAGGCTCTGCTGTTTGTATTTCGGTGAGAGATATATAAATATCAGTAGCCTGCATTCGGAACACCCAATTCCTCACCTTTGCTTCATGTTTCGTGCCCTATTTTGCAACTTTGTGTGGTGCGACGTCGTTACACTGTTGAGACGCGCCTGTTGCGTGCTTGCCGGTCTGCTGAAAGGCCGAAGACAGACTAGAACGACAGCGTCGACTGGAATTTGCTGCCTTAAGAATAGGCCGCCACGGCCTTAAGTGTACATTCGGTTTCCGTAGCTCGCCAGTTCGTCGTTAGGCACACTAAGGGACGATTTTTTTCCCCAGAGGAAAAAAATTAGCTTCGGACTCTGGACGCTGTCTGTGCATGTTTTCGGGGTCGAAAGGCGTCATTGTTTCCCAAAATACGTCCCAGACGCCACGAATCGCCTTTGGATGGGTAGCTTGGTTGCAGGCACCCATTTGTGTAGCGAAAGGCTTTCTTGTTTCCCAGAAACCGCTCCAAAACGCAACCAGTCTTCCTTTGGCCGTCGCAGCTTGTTGGGTACAATGCCGGTTCATTACCCCACGCCTTCGTTCTCTACAGCCTTGGCGCCTGTCGGCATCTTAACTGGCGAGCCGCGTCTACGTAAAGTGTGATGTTTCGGTGCGCTCCCTGACTGACAGAATACAGACTCCACTGCTTCGGACGCTTGAACCTTCACTAACCTCGACCAGTGTTTGTCACACCTACCAGTTGCGCCTATTCCGAAACCACAGCAACACACGCAACCAAAACTAGCTCACTAGAATCTACCGCTTACCTATCACGTGACTAGGACCTACTTCTCAGCTATATTCTTTATTGCTGGGCTTCAAGATTGTCACGTGACAGTCTTTCCTAATGTATTTCTTCCAGTATAACTTTACCCATGCGAAGTAACCGAAAAAAAATAATTCTGCAGAGAGATTGTAGTAATGTTCGCGGTAGCGGAGGCGCGAGAAAGTTTATCTGTCCTTGTATTGGCACGACGCTCAATCAGAGAAGGTAGTTTAGTTCCGAGTATCAGTAAACTATTTGACAATTTCAAAAAAATGAGCAGGGAACGTTCACACGGATTCTGTGATGTGTTCTGGGCAGTGCGAAATGAGTAGAGTTGATTTAAAAGAGTTGTCATTGCTGCTTTCAAAATCCCAATGGAAGTAGGCGTCCATTTGATACATTTTAGACTGTTCTTTCAAGGAATAAAAAGACTACACTGAACAACGGAGTGCTAATTCTATGCAAATTGCATGAACACAATGGCCTCATCTTTCTTTACAGTACCTTTCAGCACCCGCAAATATTTCGCTTGCTGTTTTCTCATAAGATGATAACGCTTCAAATGCTCTATAATTTTCTCTTTATTCACATTGGAATCTGAGGTAGGTCAGGGGCAGATCGGTCTGAAACACTTCTGACGCTCTGCTCAGAAAAGCTCCGCCAGTACATAAAGCTTTCCGAAACGCCGAGGCATTCGTTGAAGTGAAGATGCACTGCTAGTTAATGGAGCATGGAGTATGTACCAAAAATTTATTTTTGTTACCTGAAAGAAACATTATTCCAATTAAATGTCCTTAAAATAATTGCTATGTGACTTTCTATGAAACACACTTCCTTTCATATTTCATGGTGGCCTACATGATTACGGAATTTACCGCTTAAGACATGCACGTAAATTCGCGATCATTATTCTCCTACATTCCGTGATCGTTGCATGCCAAACAATTTTAGTCAATTATTTGGAGCTATGACTGGCAGGAAGAGTTAAGATAACAAGTCTCGATAAATGTAAACATGCATGAAAATCCCAGAAAGGCTACAAATCGGCCTTTTTCTCCATTATAGATGCATGAAAATAAAGTTACGGCGTACAATTTTAGGTATCGCGCATAGCGAAGCACAATCCTTATAACACAATCAGTGCCTCTCCACTCTGTGAAGAAGGATGAGCAGCGAAGCTGTATATGTGATCCCCTAATGGCAAACTGCACCTCCACCACGGGACGGCCCGGAATCGCAGTATTTTCGTTGTCGGCCCACGTATGGGGAGCACTTAACGCCTGCTTCTCCTTCACCGCAATGCGCTATCTTCGCGATCGTATACCAACACGGATGCGATCCTGGATGGAACTAGCCCTTAACAGCTTCGCTGTAAGGTTTCTAGGAAATAGCCGCTTTCTCTGAATTGGGTTTCTTTTGTTCCGTTCTGTTCTTGTACATTTTGTTTTGCTTTTCAGAGTTGAATTCAAATCATGCTCATGCGCATAATTTTCTTGCATGAAATATCTCGCGAAACAAATTTTTTTTAGGCAAACTAAATGCCTGCGATTTTTGAACAAGAAATTGGGAGCGTTTGAATTAGCCACTAGCTCAACTTTCATTGCCCGTACAAAAATTTCCGTTAACCTAAGTTGAAAAGAATTAGTGCATGAACATTGCGTATTTGTAACACTGCCTAAAAAACTTCCCAATGGTTATAATACTTCTTGATGCGAAATTTGAGCGCAGCTGTATGCGGGTTTAATTTCGCGATACATTGGCTGACGCGGTCAACCTCTCTCGGGCGGCGCGTTGCAAACGAGTGAAGTGTGGCGTTGCGCCACTGCATCACTAATCGGGAGAATGCGAGAGGCAGCAAGCGGGTGACGCGTGGGCGCGATTCAGAGCAGCCACCGCAGACAGATCCGCGCTCATGCAGCGCTTTGTTTTGACGCGATCGCAGCATGCCTTATTGATGGCTTCGTCGGTGAACAGACGACGCGCGCTTCTCTGATGCTACTTCGGAACGATCGCCACCACGGTAGGCCTCATACATACTAGCGGTGAAGTGCTCGTGGCGCACTAGCGGCGTTAAAACGCAGCTGCGGCAGAGCGGCCACACCAACGGGCGGTGAGCTAATATATCACGCGGCGATATGAAAATCTCACCTCTTCTCCGTAGGTGCGAGATGTCGCGTTTTTTTTTTGTTTTGTCTGCTGACAAGCCGCGGCTGTTTTTACGTTCACCGGCCTTCGTCCTAAAGAGGAAGCTTCAGCTCGGGCCCAACTCCGACGCGGCCTATTCAAATACATGTAACAGGCGAAATTCTTTTTTCTGAGAAAACCCCTGGACCAATTTTAATGAAAGTTGTTGCATTTGAGAAAGAAAGTTAAATTCTAGTGACTATTGAAGCGGAATTTTGATTCAGGGCACTAATACTGTTAAAAAGATTCTCAAAAATTCCACCGTCTGAAAAAAATAGAAGCAAGAAATTTGCAAATTCATAGACCTGCGTCAAGAACAGATATCGCGGTTCTGTAAACGGCATCCATTAGATCATTCAAAGCGGACAAATACGACGTGTCATTATATATCTTACGTGAATTTGTTACGTTAGTTACAGGGGTTCTGCAAAAACTGTATTTCCATATTAATAAACTTTTTATACAACATGTCAACTTTGTCCGCTTTAGATGTAGCATTAGATGCAATTCACAGAATTGTATTATCATTTTTCGTTGCTGAGTTACAGAGTTGTAAACTCGATAGTTTAGTTCTTTGAAAATTTTCGCTGTTTGTCAGTTTTTAGTAAAAAATAACGACTTAACTCAAGAATTGAAAACCAACAGTCACTATATTTTACGTTTTTCTTTTAAATGCAGGAAACCTCGTCAAATTTGGTGCAGTGGTTGCCGAGAAAAACGAATTCTCCTTTTCCATGTATTTCGATCGGAGCACCCGAGCTAAAGCTTCCTCTTAAGACGAAGCTTTATTTAGCTCGGGTGCTCCTATCGTTTTGCGAAAACGGAATCTCATGAAAACGTTTTTGCGTTTTGCAAGTAAAAAAAAAACGCAAGAACGTTTTTCTGAGATAATCGCTGAACCGATTATAATGAAATTTGTTGCATTTCCGAGAGAACGTTAAGTTCTAGTGCCTGTTGGAAGCGGAATTTCGATTTAATGCCTGAATTTTGTTACAACCATTTTCAAAAATTCGGAAGTTTGAAAAAAATAGAAGCACGAAGTTTAAAAATTCATAGCTTTGTATCAAGAACAGATATTGTGGTTCTGTGAACAGCATCCATTAGATCATTGAAAGCGGACAAATTCGATATGTCATTTTACATCTTACGTGAGTTTGTTACGTTGTTTACAAGGGTTCTGCAAAAGCTGTATTTCCATGTTAATAAGTTTTCTGAGATTCATGTGTAACATCAAATTTGTCCGCTTTGGATGTATTATTAGATGCATTTCAAAGAATTGTATTATCATTTTGATGAGTGACAGAGTTCTAAACTTGATAGTTTCATGTTCTGGAAAGTTTTGATTTTCGCCGATTCTTAATAAAAAATTAACGAACTAAATCAAGAATTCAAGAGAAACGGTCACTAGATTGTATGTTTTTCTTTTATATTCAACAAACCTCGTAAAATTTGGTGCAGTGTTTGCCGAGAAAAACGAATTATCTTTTTAGATATGTTTCGATAGGAGTCTCCAAGCTAAAGCTGCATCTTAAAGCGAGTCATCTCTCACGAAGATCACGACGTCGTTGCCACTGATAATAATCACGTTTGTGTGCTTTCTTCTGTTGCTGCGCTGCCGCGTTCCAAAGCCAGGTAGAATGAGGGATTGGGGGTCACCTCTACGTTCTTGTATTCAGGGTCCGTCTTTTTGCACAGAATCGGATATGGTGCGCTCTCTCCAAAAACCTTTCCATCAGCATGTCTCGGTTTGGACTCTTCATTGTAAAAAAATCATCTCAAACCATATCAATCGAAACAAGCGCGAACGGGACCAAAACCAGGAGACCAAACAAGCGCGAGCGAGAGCTGACGCGATCAGACTATAGTACGAAACGAGCGATCCGCTGAGACCAGATACGAGTACGTATCGAGCAGTCGGGGGGGAGGGGGGTGTTCCGCTTCATGCCAGGTTCCCGCGCTCGCTTCACTGCAGGGACCACTCTAATTGGTCTCCCCCGTGTTCGCGGCTCGCGTCTTTGGCATCTGGCACCGCGTTCGCTTTTTTTTTTCTCTTTCGCTGTTGTGCTCGTTGTCTCGGTCACGCCGAGGCCGACGCCGACACTCGCCGCAGGAACCGGCGCCTAAGAGCTGCGCTGTAGAAGAGATATCGCGTTACATAAACTGCGCAGTATATACTTAAGCTCGGAAATTAGCTCGGTATATAGTTAAGCTCGAAAACTACCGAAGCAAATTTTCTCGTGTTTCACAGCGTTTCGAAGCCACCTACAAGTGTACACAGAGGAGTCGGTGTGTGCACAAACAGATATCCGCGCAGAATCTGCATACCCTCCTTGCATGTGTCATAGTCTGGCCGCCAGGATCGCGTACTTTCGTCTACAACAGTAGAAAGCGCCGCAATTACCACAGCCTTGCGAAAACTACGCGCTTATACCGCTCGTGACGTTGTGGTGCTGACGGACTCAAAGCCATCGTTAGAACAATTACACCGTGGCCTACTTCGAGCGAAGTTTACAAGGCAATCTCTGGCACTGATCAAAGTTCTAATGATCAAGGGATTTAACGTAAAAGTTCCATGGATCCCACCTCACGTAGGAATTGATGGAAATGAAAACCTTACGCTCTTGCACCCCTAGCACTGACATGTGTCCTAAAGTAAGAGCGCTAAACATTTTTCAGAACCAAGACTGCAGTCCGCATTTACTTTACGGCAGTCGACCACTCTGCACACCAAGCGTGTATGACCCATGGACGTTCTCGGGAAGAAGCAACGCTGTTGCGCCACATCCGCACCGACTTCGCGTACAGGCTTGGTTGTTCAAGACAGGACGATGCGCTTCCCCGACCTCTGCTTTCTATGGTGATATCAGCGTCATCAAACATTTCATTTGAATGTGCCCGCGTTTCGACGCAGAAAGAAAAGCGATGGTCGACAGCCTGCAATAGAACGGCCTTCCGCACAGGACCTTTGAAGACGTCGTTTTCCCCGGAGAGCCCGCGGCACTCAAGAAGAGAGTGCAACGACGGCTGATTGCCTTCATGCGGGACACGGAGCTCTTCGACACCTGTTGACACACATAGTGAAACTCAGAGGAGGCTGAGGCGAAAAAATTTCCGGCTATGTACGCCATGCTAACTCCGCCTGCTGCAACACCGCCGCCACCACCACCACCACCAGAGTATATAAAGTGGATAAAATGTGATATATGAGTGTACAGCTAGCGGGAAATTGTCTGAACGTTTGCGAGGGCGTTGGAGAAGTCCTACTCACAAAGTAGGCGTATATTTCAGAGCAGTCTACGTTATATCATGTTTTAGGCTCTACTGAGTTACATTGGTGCACTGCGGTGAAGTTCGACAGATAACCCAACGGGCAATATGCAAAATTCTTCGAAATATCAAGAACATAGAAAGTACCATCCGTTTTAATATTTACTGCCATAATTTTTGGGATAAGGCTCGATGGTATACGTGAAGAAAGGAATAAATGAGAGCTTAGGCGTTCGTTTCTTGGAATCACTGCGCTTCTGTTTCAACAGAGCAGCATACATATGTTAGTTATCATTTTGCAAAGCAAAAATATGTTTTAACAATCTGAGCGAGAACATCATATTTGTCTTGGACGGTTAATGATTCATTTCGCCGGAATTTGATTCGGAACCGCAATTCAGCGACACCTCCACAAGCTGTGCGCTCTCAATCCAGTACTGACACACTAATTCTCAGGACTAGCTGTGCCCACCGTTTTCTTTTCTGACTGCTGCGGTCGAGTTAATTATACGCTCGTGATACGGTGAAATAATAAAGCTAGCATAACTTTACTAGCACGGCACTCACGTAACATAATCACTACAGGCGTAAATAGAAACTGCAGTTTCTCTGCTTCAATTCATTAGGTTGCGACTCGGGGACCTTTAGTTTAAAAAATGTAAACGAATTTTTGTCGCCTATGTGTTCAACGACAGCTTCCTAAGAATGCCATAAAAATATTGATGCGTATGTGACATTCTCAAAGCTTCAGCGCTTAGTAAATTTGAAAGTCTGTTTGGCCCCACCTGAACTCACCAGCCGATCACAATATTTCTCGGACTTCAATTCAACGTCTGGGAAATATCTGCATCTGCTCATTTTGTTGTCGTTTATTAATTGCGGTAAAATGGAATGCTTGGCTATTAGAAGCCCTTATGCTAAAATCATAGGTGTAAGCAAGGCATTAGACAAGACACAGGTGAACAAGTAGAAATAACTATAACATTCCACAATTCTTTAAATATCTTACCATATCCTTAAATAGGCTCAGAAATTTGCAATTATTTTGTGTAGTTTAAACTCAGGGCTTGACGCCTGGTAACCGTAAGAAGCCTGCAATAAAGCTGAAATTGTAAAGCTTACAGCAAAGTGCAAGGAATCAGAAGTCACTGACGCTAAAGTTATTTATCATTAATTCGAGATAAAACAGTACCAAGCATGGCGCAAAACAACTTCGGTGACAAGACAATGTTATCTTAATTTCCCGCTTGGATAAAAATACGTCACACACTTTGTGCAGCACCATTGAAAAGAAACTAATCAGGTTTCTGCTGACGCGGGCACTGTAAACATAATGGAACTTTCCCGTGGCTATTGAAGCCCTTGTGGCGGCCTTCTCGGGGTACTAGCACGTCGAGTAGCTGCGTAAACAATAAATGTGAAAGCCTGAAAGGCGGACAAGCGTGTCTTGCGCAGAGCGACACATTGATAACAGTGATAATTTGGTGAAAAACGGTTAGCTTCAGAAAAGCGAAACATTGTGTGCGGGATCATACATATGGTGCGCTGACATCATGATGGCTGCCATGTTCGGGTACTAATAGTAAGAAGATGCTTCCGTGACGTCACGTGAAACACCTCATTCGTTGACAAGCGGCAAAAAGCACGCAGAAGTGTAGAGGGTATCGGTGGGTCGGAGCTAGCGCAGTGGAAGCAGGTAGCCGGATGATGAGGGTGGTGCATACGTCTACGATTAGTTCGTTTCTCCTGGCTTAGTTTGCGGCGGATGGTCGAAAATTGCGGTGGCGTTCAACGAGAGGTTAAAATGCCGTTGAAAAGCATCTTCACGGACGAAGAATTAGCAGAGTGATGGCATATTCAAGCCGGGAGCAGCCGGTAACACTATATATTCATGGAAAAGATTCTTATTATACGAGGAGAAATCTCTTGTAGCCGCGAGCGACGAGGCAAAGGCATGGTGACGATCAACGTAACGGTTTATTAGCATGTGAATGCAGAGCCAAAAAGAACACGGAGGCCCCGCTCACAGCGCTTATATACCGATGAGCGATGCGCTATCAGTATGACGTCACACGCGCTTTGCATGACACCACACTCCTTCATACAATACTTATGGCCTGTACCACTTGGGAGGTTCCCTTACACGAGCACTGTGTCGAAGTGCCTGTGGCCCTAGAGGAGATGCCGGCTCTCGAAAATGAGACAGCGGTGAGGTGCCTTGGTGTACACTGGTACTGCGCTGCCCCAAGGGCGTCCAATCCTGGCGTGGCTTCGGTAGTGCTGCAGCAGAGCTCGGACACTCCAACGCAGGGACAGGAGGCCTCGTAGCAGACGCCACCGGCATAGGGTCTGAAATTGAACTTGGCACCACACAGGGAGGCTCCATCTTCGTCATTTGTTCATCACTTTCAAAATAACTAGAACGTAAATTGTCTAAATGCAAAAGCCTGTTCCCGGATCCTACATGCACAGTGTACGTAAAGGCACTGCACCTTATTTCGACGGTTCCAGGTAGCAACTTGGTCTCACCTGGACGAAGGCCTTGGACCAGAAAAGTTTCGTCCTCCTCGAGTGCCCTACACGACCCTCTTCCGTTGGCTTCGCTGTTTACTTTGGAGAAACGTTCTTCTATACGTCTCTCCATTTCTGGCTGTAGCAAAGTCAGCCGAGTGCGGGGCTTCCACGACAGGAACAGCTCAGCTGGCGTTTGCCCGATGACTTTTTGTAAAGAAGCTGTCCAGAAGATCTCTGTTTAACCGTCTGGACGCACCCCTTGGCGCTTCCATTTGACACAGGGTAGTACGCAGATGTCATGGTATGCCGCACTCCGTTATTGAGCAGAAACCCTGTGAAATCCTTCGCAGTGACCTGCGATCCGTTGTCACGAACGACCTCGTCCGGAAGGCCTTTCGACGCGATCACAATCCGCAGCTTTTCGATAGCCTTTTCTGTCGTTTTTGAATTCATAACGAACACTTCAACACAATTTGAGTGTGCATCCACCAGCACACACACACACAAAAAAACGTTGGTTGTCTGTGAATGCAAAAACGAGGTGGATTCGTTGGTATGTACAGCTCGGCGAACCTCAAGATTGTAGGGAGGCCTTCGGTGAAGCGTTTTGCGTCAGCTGACAGGTACAACAACATTTAACATCACTTTCAGTGTTTTGGGTTAACTGAGGCCACCAGACATAGTTACGCGCGAGCCCTTTCATACGGGTAACTCCGGGGTGACATTCGTGGCAAAATGCCAACACTTGTTTGCGGAAGCAGCGAGGAACAATCACACGATTTCCCCATGTAACGCACTCCTGGGACCAAATCTTATAACGGTTCGGAAGGGGGACGGTTCACTTGGCCTCATCTGATTGGTCAAAATTTCGTTCGCGTCGGAGGCCGTCAGACATAGTGGGGTGGCACCGCAAATTATGATCATCTCACCTATCTGTCAATCATTTCGAAAGCGAACCCGTCTTTGGCTAAGAGCGGAAACGGCGAAGGGGTAGTCCGCTTTGAGTTCCGTTGCTGTAGCTTCGCTGGTGGCTTGCCACCCTGGCCGCGCGCGCCGGTCGCACGACCCCGGAGACACGCGGGCGTCGGGCGCTCGTGCGCTCGTTGCTTCGTAGGCTATTGCTTGACTTTATCGTTTGTTTGGCGTTGTTCTTTCGGTATCGAGCACGGCTGGAAGTGCGATACGCGTTCGAAGAAATGACAGATAATGATTTGCACCACCCCTGCCGGCTTTGTAAGTAGACCTTCTGCAGACTACGCCATCAATTGTAGGAGACTCGGGTGCGAGCGTAACAGTGGTCATTACACGCAGAGGAAGGAATTGCACGCTGCGGTTCATCGCAACCGGCCTGCAGCACTGAGACGTCAGTCGGAAGCCAAGCAATAATCGGAATGACCTAGATTTCTGCTGCCGACACTGTCCACGAAGTTGCACTCGCAATCATTGTGTTGGCCAGTAGAAGGGCTGGGTCAGCTTTACCGTGACCTCCGCTTCAAAGCCTATGCCAAGGAAATATTTGCATGGTGAGATGGAATACCCACTGCTATCGCTAGCGTGATTAGCTCACAAATCGCCATTCAGCAATCAGAAGGGTTCAACCTAGGCTGGTCACGCGCTTCCTTCGTTTGGCTGATAAAACTATCAGCCAAAGCGGTCAGTATCAGTCAGAGCGGGAAGGTATTGTGGAGATCTCTTATTTGGCTGCCCTTTTATCTCTAGTTCGGGAGTGCCGCGCTGTGTTCCTCAATTTCGCGGCACAGAGCGCACCATCAGCACCACGCTCTTCGATATTAATTCGCGTAGGCAATGCAGAGCCCGTATATTGTAATGTTCGACTTCAAGGTCCATTGCTTCTGTCACGCGACGGGCCATGGGGCAGAGCGCAGCGATAGCGGCAGCGCTGCGGCGAGCGTGCCACGTCTGAGCCGATGAGGAAGGGTGAAAAAAGAAGGAAAATTGATATAGTCGGCTCGTAAATGCGGCCCTAAGAACTAGTTCAGGGTTTAGTCGCGCTCGCTACTTAGGAAGTGCTGGCAGTGCATTGCTGTTGAGTGCATCGTGCAAGATGCTCATAGCAGAGGAAATAGATCTGCTCTCTGCCAACTCATTTACGCTTGCGATACCACCTGTCGGCTGAGAATGAAAAAAAAAATTGGCATTAATAAATTACCTCTGCATTGCATAAATGCGCGGCCCCACACATTTATACTTTATAACTTCCAGTATAATATAGAATATATATTTTATATTTGATTAGCAAGCAGAAACATCCTGCAGCTCCTCAATTAGCTCATTATATGATGACGTACACTGCACAAGTAGCACCCTCTCGTCTATTGGCCGCGTCCACCCCTTTTTCTACCTCGGCTTGAGAATGGCACATTTAGTGACGTAAGTGGCGAAGCAAAGTATTCCGCTTTTTATCTAGGGATAGTTCATGCCGACGAACAAAATAGACGGACAATTCGCTGTCAGTTACATGCGTAGGCCAGTCACCCCTCATATACAGCAACACTTTCGATAGCACACTATCTGTACTCGTTCTCTTCTTGATCGCGTCAGCAAACGAGGGAAGTTCATTGACAAATGAGAAGAATTGTGCGTAATCTGGGGCATTGCAATCATTTCACAACGACAACCGCGCAAGCGGGTCAGAATTTCCCACATTGCTACGTTTACGATACACCCATTTGTAATCGTACGCGCTAGCAACAAAGCCCTGTATTCCATGCGTGCTGGTGCCATAACTGGAACGGACTTGCTGGGCGCCAGAAGGCTAGCTAATGGCTGGTGACCGGAATAAATGACAAAACATCGCCCAAACAGGTACTTGTGAAACTTCTTCAGCGCAAAGAACCGCGGCAAGAGCCTCTTTTCCAATATGAGCTTAACTTTGCTCTGCTTTGCTCAGTGCCCTAGACGCCTTTGCAGTTGGCTTTTCCTCTCTACCAATCGTAGAAACGAAATGGCGCCAACGCCATACATGCGCAGCACACAAGCCCATATTCTTGGTTTGGTCGTAGTATGTCAAAATCTTTTCTTCCGTTAGCCACGTTTTGGTTTGATGAAACGCTTGCTCTGCCTCACATGACTACTTAGCCTTTGCCTTTGTTTAAAGCGTTGTGCAATGATCTTAGCCTTGCGGCCATGTTCGGGAAAGAAACTCTCTATAATAGTTAACCCCAAGGAGGATCGCAACTGTGCCTCATTCTATGGTGCAGGCGCCTCCGTTATATCCTTCACTTTCTTATCTGATGGGCCTATGCCTTTTTCGTCAAGAACGTGTCCAAAGCACGACACAGACGTTCGAAAGAACATACACTATTTTTTTAATCGAATGCCCACTGTCCTAAAATCAGGACAGTGTACTTTCCACTTTTGAAAATATTCGTCAAAAGTAGCTCCTACTGTCAGCACGTCGTCCAGATAGCACGCTACCCGATCCAGTCTATTCGACACGTCATGCATGAGTGCCTGAAAAATCGAAGCATACACAGGGCAAGCGCCTATGCTTGAACAAACCCAAGTGCGTGTTGATCACGATTCGCGACTTTGCACGCGGATGCAATTCCAGCTGCTGATATGCGATACACCGGCCAAGCACAGTAAAACATCTGCACCCGACCATTCTTACAACGGAATAGTCTAGGACAGGAACCCAGTAATCATTCATTCTAAAGCACGAATTTAGTGTCACCTTGAAATCATCACAAACCCTGACCTGGTTGTTCGGTTTAGGTACGACCACTAGTGGTGTCGCCCATTCGCTCTGCTGAACAGGTACTAATTCTCCTGCCTGCACGAGATTCTGCAACTTCGAAGATACTGCTTCCCTACCACAAACGGCACTGATCCCTGTTTAGAAAAGACTGGCGTACTACCCTCTTTAAGCTATAATTTAATTGCACTGTTCTTGATTAAGCCCAAGGTAGGTTCAAAAATCTTACCATACTTTTCAAGCAACGATGCCACTTTGTTCAAGCTAATCCCGTGCACAATAGACCAATCTAATTTAAATGCCGCCAACAAGTTCCGTCCCAAGAGCAAAGGTTTGGTATTCTCTTTTGTATTCACGACAATTAGTGGAAGCTGCTTGTGCTAACCGTTGTTCTCTATCGAAACGGTTAGCTTTCCCGTTACCGGCAGTGGAGTGCCTCCCTAACTCTTTAGGTTAAGATTGCATGACTCTTTGGGTAGGTTGGGCCAGTATTTTTTGTACATTGGCTCTGGTACAATTGATATAGATGCACTCGCGTCACCCTGCATGCGAACCCTTTTCTGCTCTAGCTTCAGACAAATTTCGTAATGTCCCTTGCGCCACTCACACAAATAGATATTGCGCAGCAAAAGTTCACCCGCGTCACACTGCTCATCGATTGCGTTCGTAGAGTCTCAGATATTTTCGTCGCAGAGTTCGCAGATACTTTTGCAAATCCTCGTTAGATGTCCAACACCTTTGCATAACCGCCCACAATATTTGCGAAATTTGCAGGTAGACGCTTCATGCTCTAAGCCGCATCGGAAACAGTACGGTGATTCCGTCGCCCTTTGTCCCAGCGGGTACCGTAGTAGCTTCTCTCCAGCACAGTGGGAGTTTCCCGCTGTCTGGCTTGTGGTGAGAAGCGCTGACCGTTCCTTGCCCCCCACTGGGCTGAAAATCTTGGAATTTCTTGTCGGCCAACTCGATACTCCTTGCAATATCGCAGGCATCTTTAAACATCAACTTGCTCTTCTTCAGCAACTCTGCTTGAGTGTCTCTATCACAAAGCCCGGTTACGAAACGGTCGCAAAGGAACTCGTCCAGAAACGCCCCAAAGTCGCAGGATGCCGCCAACCGCTCCAGCTCTACCCCGAAAGCTGCCATCGTTTCGCCTTCTTGCTAGAAACGATTTAATTTGAACCATTCTGCAATTACAGATGATTTTGGTACGTATTGCTCTTGTAGGATTTGCACCAAATGTGCGTATGTCTCGTTTTCAGGCTTTTCCCGTTCCAGCAAAGTTTTCTGAGTTTTGTATGCTTTTTTCCTATTGCCGTTATAAATCCTGACGCCTTCAGGTCGTCGCTAACTTTAGGGGCGTTCAGGAAGGGCTTGAAAGTCTCCACGTAGGACTCAAGATCTTCGTCGCCGTCCTCAATGAACTGATCGAACCTTCCATTCGTGTGCATCTGCCAGTTTCCTGGCACCACACTCAGGAACCACTGCCAGTGGTTCCCGGCAACCCGAGATAATTTTATTCCCGCCCTCGTTGCCAATATGTTATAAC
The DNA here is from genome assembly GCF_050947875.1 of Dermacentor variabilis. NCBI lineage: Eukaryota > Metazoa > Arthropoda > Arachnida > Ixodida > Ixodidae > Dermacentor > Dermacentor variabilis. The sequence continues at coordinate 111,803,972 of NC_134577.1, read as the reverse complement.
CGTGAGAGCAGAACTAAAGTGACCACCAACGTAACAGTTTATTAGCCCGTGAGTGCTGAGCCAAGAAGAACACGGAGCGCCCCAAACTCAGCGCTTATATAGCGATGAACGATGCGCTGTTAATATGACATCACACGTGCTTCGCATGACACTGCAAAATCCGTAGTGCCCTCTTCCGACAGCTCAAGCATACGAGAAAGACGAAAATAAACATGCGCGGTTCATGGCAAACGCATGAGCGTGACACGGCAGGGAGTTAGGTCTTGGAGTTAGACGTCTTGTCCTGGTGTGCCTTACCTACAGTGGTGACTCGGGACATAAAATGAGCTCACTCTGCCTTCCATGAGCGGGTCATATTTCAACCGCCTCCCTAGCAAATCAGGTGGACTCCAATCCGGCGGATGGTCCAACTCCGCATGCAGCCGTCTTGCCTAAACACTCACGAAGGGTAGTTTACTCAGCTGTAGGGGCAGTTCCACCTTCACCACATTACCTGGGATACTACACGGTACTACCACCACTTCTCATCTCTGCCATGAGATCTTGCTGAAAGGGCGGCCTATCCCAATGCCGAGCCGCTAGGCGACAACGCACAAAGCCAGCCAAGTGCGTGCGCCTCGAACAGCTCCTTACCGGTGAAAAGCTCGGCCTTCACAATTGCTCAGCGCTTTGTGGTGGATTTTGGGCGAGACCGACATCAGCACGCACGGCATGTTGCTCAAGGAGCTGATCCTGCGGCGCATTCCATAGTTCGTCCACCTCTGTCTGGCTGCTGCAGGCTAGTTTTACCTCAATCGCCATGCTGCGTTGGCTCACATCGTCTATGAGGTCACCTGTCCGGCTGAAACCGCTGCCTACATGCAAGGTCCCAGTCACTCTGTTTCAGACGTCAGCTGTTTCAAGGTTAGAAGAGCCCGTAGACCACCTGACAGCTTCAATAGCCGCTCTAGAGACGCCGTCACGTTAACAGCACTCTCCGCATTCAGGGCGTTATTTTCCGCGCAGTGACTTCTCGCGTCATTCGATTATCTCTCAGGTCTGCTGATACCACAGGATGTTCCAGCACGGCACAATAAAATGCACTTGCCCTGTAGTAGGTCGAGAAATGGTGAGCGGGATCACAGACCGTGGCCTTTGACCGCGCTCCTGAACGTGGCCACCTTTTCGTAGTAATGAATTCGATTTCCCGGACGATCGAGCTTCCTCGTGGACACGGGAGCAGAAGTAAGCGTACGACCGCCTACGAACGAGGATCGCCTGTCCAGGTCCACAGGAGGAACACTACGTGCCGGTAACTCTTCATCGATAGCCATGTACAGTTTCCGCTCATTGACCGCTGACCTGGGCCTGCGTCACACGGTTTGGTGGGTGTTTGTAACAGCCGACGTTATCCATCCGATGGAGGTCCGTCTTCCTCTCATACTGCGACTTGGACTTAGCATCTGGCGTCATCAGCTAAACGTCATCATGACCCGCCTCTCCATCTCCGGTGTGCTCTGCGACCTGGCGCTCACCGCCATACACACGCTCATCTCGAGTTCTCCATTTTAGAACCTTCTCGCCAAGTTCCGAGATCTCACGAAGCCCTGCAACCGTACCCAGGCAGCTCAGCATGCCTCGACACATCAAATCGTTACACGTGGTCCACCTGTCACTGCCCACCTACGTCCCCTATTTGGCGAACGATTGGAAATAGACAAGCGATAATTGGACAACATGCGACCGCTGAGAATAATATGCCCATCAGCGAGCTCTTGGACGTCATCACTGCATCTCCTACCATAGGAACTACCGCGCCCTCAACGGTACAGCTACAACAGCTACCCGCTGCCTCACATCCAGGATTTTACTTCTAACCACGTTGACGGCTCTATAGTTAGTGAAGTGTGCCATGTAAAAGCACACCATCCTAACACCGTGGAGCGCGCAGACATTCGTAAGACTGCCATCACAACTCCCTTTGTCCTGTTTGAGTATGGGCGAAGGCCTTTTGGACTCCGCAACGCTGCTCAAGCTTTTCTACAGTTCAGTGCAGAGGGGATGCGCGGCCTTTGAACTATACTCACCTACATCGGTGACATTCTTGCCGCGAGTGCAACTCGAGCAGACCCCGAGTGCCCTATGCGTGCACTATTTGAACACCTGCAGCAATATGGTTTCGTCATGAATGCCTAGAAAATTGTGTTCTTTGATTCGGAGCTGGAGTTCCTAGGCCATCGCATCTATTCGTCAGGCATCCGTCCTCACTCATCTCCCACCAAGCAGTGAATGATTTACCACAGCCGACAGAACTTCGCAAATTGCGAGAGTTCTTGGGGCTCGTTAGTTTCTCTAGGCGTTTCATACATCCCTGTACGGAGCTTCTGCAACCACTCATTGACCTTCTTCTTAAAACAAGGAAGCGACGGCAGCCTTCACGGTCGTCGTGGACGTGATGCTTCCTCTCATTTCTGATCTGATGCTCCGACTCTGAATGGCAAGTGCTTTCAGCGTGGCCATCGGCGCTGTGCTTCAACAGCTCACTGACTTCGCCTGGCCCGTACCCACGGGTGAGTCTCGGCGCGTACCGCTTGTTTGGGTGACATAAGACGTGCGATGTTCTGGGTCCGCGTGCGTGTTCGCGTTTGTGCATGCGCGAGTGAATTGACCTCGTTGTGCAACTGAACGTGGTTGTACTTGCGTATGTGTGTGTCTGCGACCACTCGAGCGTTATTTAGTGTTCTGCAAAAAATTGGAGGCGCTTTTAAGTCTCACCAGTTGTCGGCGACGAGAAAGCGTCGAACTAAATGCGCCTTAACTGTGCTGCGCAGGTGAAGCGAAACACACGGCTCTATACTTGGATATCGGCGACGCTTCGTCTGTTGAGAAGCTCTTCAACAGCATCCGCCTTGCATCTGCACTACCTCTCAGCATCGTCGTCAACAGCGCCGGGATTCATGTTGCGGTGCCTCTCGTCGACTGCACAGACGAACTCTTTGACGACATCATTAGGATCAACTTGAAGGTAACCCTGAACGAGAGAGAGGAGACGTTTAATTGTGATAATAAATAATAACGATATTACAATAATGATATAGCGCCGCGATACGATAGCGCATGAGCTCAGTCACGTGGTTTTTCTTTCATATTTTGCGGGTTTTTTTTAAACACCGGAAAATCTCGCCCCGCAGCATGTACATTGCCACAAAATATTGGATCGGTCATTTTTTAATGCCCTCTACAAGGTAACAAAACGCACTTGGACCTCAAACAAATAATAAAAATATGCATATTTGATCTTAGTTAATGAGCTGAGTTAGCGCAATATAAAAAATAGCCTAAAGAGCGCCACAATATGGCAAACCATGTGTCGTTGGTTTCATTCAGTTTCGGTTAACCACTTTTATTTATATCATTGGTTCAAGTTAAGTGAAACGCCCTCTATATGGAAAAGAAAACCCTTGGGGTGTTTCCGTCAACATGCCTAAATTAGGTTAATTCTTTCACTCCTTAATCGACAGTAGCAAGCTGTCGTGTATTGCCTTGCGATGGGAAGGGGTCTCTCTGGGAAGGACAGCTTCAAATACGGCAGACAATAATTCACCTTGCTGGAGCCACAGCACGATCAACGATTGTTTGCCGCATTTCACGTTGTCGGCGGCAACGCAACGTGAAATGTTTTCAAGGAAGTAGAGGAACGAAAGGAGGAAGGCATGGGTGTTCATCAGAAGAGCGTCTGGTTCACTAAAGATCCCTAAATGCTCTCCTCTGGAAGTTTATAACGTTTACAGTATACCATTACATGAAATAATTTAGTAGATGCTAGAGCCATGTACAGCGAAACATTTCAAGGCGCTATGCTACAAAGTGCATTACAGAGGTGCCGTTTTCAAGTTATTCTTAACATACGGCGGAAAGATTATCAAAATATAATTTGGCAATCTCAAAAACTCACAGGATTTGTGCGACCTTACAAAATTTCCAGCGAACTTAATGCTGTGGAGAAGTTGCAGTAGAAATTTTAATTGTCTTAACATGGAAAAAAAACAGCTTAAAACTTTGGCGCATGTCATCTTCCAATGTGCATGCACGCTTGAAACCCATTTCCTACACAATGAGAGCCAGGGTCACATCTCGTTCTCCCAAGACGCCTAAAAATGGTAGCACAGTATAACGCCGCAATTAACCGAGACGAATGAAACTTTGCACGCGCAACTAAAGTAGCATTATCCATTTCTGCAAATATGAAGGCGCTGCCTAATTGAGCTGACCCAGGACAATGGGAATGCCTACTACATGCGTCGCATTGCGAATGAAAATGCGGAAAAAAGGTGTAGTCATTAATTATCTGCAGCGCTCATAATTAAGCTAGAGAATGACGAGTCGGTGCTGCGGGGTAGCAAATGCTGATTTCTTTCGCTATGCTTGTGGGATCAGTATCCACCCACTGTACCGCTATCGATTCAGTGTGTGATCTGAATTTAAATTTAATCAAGTTTTAAAGTATCTGTCAACAATCTCTTCTTTGGAAAACAAATAAACATGGCTGTATAGCGAGGAAAGGTGAAGCCTGGGACTTCAGAAACTTAGGCTTGAAATTTGTATCCGCGACACCATAGTGCGACTAAGTAAAAATTCTGCCCCTCTGTTCTGCTCATTGAAGATTGAGTTATCTATAGATAAAAAATGGCGAGCATATCAACAGAGTCCTCTCTGACCTTGACGCCTCAACTAAATGGTGTAAATAGAAATTTGTGCGAGTGTCACTGATGATTTGAACTTTATTCTTTATTCATCAATGCAAATAAAGCAATATTGCGGACAGCAAACATCAACATCGTTGCGGTACAGCATATCCGCAGGCAGTGAATTCGAAGAGGCAGTGGTTCTTAGAAAAATGAATATTCAGAGAGATCAGTCATGGAAAGGTCCGCCTAAATTTAAGTGGAGGGTGTTGATCTATCGAACATAATATTGCACCTTCAGATGAGTAGAGTCTCGCATGACTATGGAAGGTTGAATAAAACAGCTTAAGGCGTAACCTAGCTAGCTGCTTTGTCGTTCAACCAAAGGAATCAAACCAAGTTCATTTTTTCATTGCTGTTACGCTTGGAAAACGCTCTTATTGCTTTTATATTTTTTCTATTTCTATTTTAACCTACTGTCTGCTCCATGGGGGTTATTACAGGACTGGGTGTACAAACTTTCATACATGTATGTACATTTGCGATCCTGATATTTTTTTTCAACCAGAAAAAAGAAAATATACAGAGTAGGTGGGAACAAATAGAGCGGCGCAAGCACTATCAATAAGTAAATGAGAGGACTGCCTCCCCGGCAGGCTCAATAAATTTGGAAACGTTGTCTGATCAGTTACACTTGGGTTCAGTCCATTCTATTCTAGAACAACTTGCGCGAAGTAGGAGAACCAGAACACGTTATTATTGCAAGAAAACTCTTCTAGTTTATTCGGGTACCTCTGTCAACTCTGGCGAGTGGATTTAAAGTTTATAAAATATGAATAGTTAAGCTTAAATGAGTTATGGTGTAGCATATACAAAACTTCAACGATGTAGTTTCGCTCGGCTTCCCAGAGTGTGAAGGCCTGCACATTGTGAGAGCTCAATTGGTAAATCGGTACGCTTGTAGCGGTTATAAAGAAAACGGACCGCTTTCCTTTGAATCATTTCGAGTGTGTGGATGTGATTTTTCGTGTGCAGAAACCAAACTATATTCGCACATTCTAAGATGCGCCGAATAATTGTGACGTAACCAAGGTACTTAGGTACAAATTGCGAATGAAGCAAGAGTCTCTTGAGAAAAAACAATTTTTGCATTGCTTTCCTGGTCAGCTGTCGGATCTGCGCAGTCCATGTGAAGTCGGAAGAACTGATGAGTCCTAAATATAAATAACGACCCTTAGAAACACTTGGGATGATGGCATTGTTAATGGAATAAGAACGTTCTCCCCAGCACAAACAGTGCCGCGATGGATTGGATTTTTTCTAATTCACCAATGCACACCATAAAACGGATCCTACAAAGGGCAAGCATACCCAATAGTATTAATAGATATTTTTGTACGATGTTTCTCTTACGCCAATGTTTCCGTGTTTTACACTTGGTTGCAAGAATCCAAGGCATGTCCTGCAATTCTAACTGCAGTGTTAGCTTGTTCTGACCAAGAGCCATCCTCTGACAGCACAACGCCTGAATATTTTACTGATGGATGACTTTTTATTTTTCGCCACTTAAGTTATATATCATTTTATTACTTTTTCTAATAAACTAACGTGTATACATTTATTTGCTTTGAGGGACATAATATTAGTGGCACACTATATTTCTATGCGCTTTATGTCGGCCGCCAATAGAAAACAGTCTGGTAAGATAGACTTCTATACAATGAACAATCATCCGCAAGCAATCCTATCTGTGTTTCGATGCCCCCATCACAAGTATCATTAATAAAAACAAGATAGATTAGCAGCCCCAGAACGGAGTCTTGCGGCACACCAGACGTAACAGCAACATCATCCGACCAACTCCCATTCAAAACGACTCCTCTTCGATGCACTTAACACGGTGCTGGAGCCTGCATACTCATATAAGTATTTACGCGATCATATTACGGCTAAACTCACCTGGTCAACCTATATCGACATTACTAAGAACGGAAATCAAACGTTGGGTTATTCGCACAGCTGCTTTTAAAATGCACCATCCTCTCTTAAGTTACTACTATAGAAAACCCAAATGCGAACAAAATTAGAGTATGCGTTTGACGTACGATATTCCATTAATCATAATACCTCATTAGAACTGTGTACAATTACTCTGCTAGTTTTATATTTTCAACTTATGATCGAATTGCTACTCTAACTGCAAATAAAGCTAACGTTCATTTCCCACCTCTTAACCGATATCTCCATTGCAACATACATCATATCGTGATGATCACCTTCATTATTTAGGCATTAATTTGTTATAATTGTGGAGTTTTACAAGCCAAAACGATGATCTGATTATTGGGCACGCCTTAGTGGCGGACTTGGGAAACTTGACCACCTGGGGTTCTTTAACGTGCACCCAAATCTAAGTACACGGGTGTTTTCGCATTTCGCCCCCATCGAAGTCTGGCTGCCGTGGCCGGGATTAGATCCCGTGACCTCGTGCTCAGCAGCCCAATACCAGACTATGCAACTGCGGCGGGTATTAATTAGGCATAAGATCTAGTCACACTAAGTTTCTTACTCTCTTTCTTGCTTCGCACAACCCTTGAACGGAATCGCCTTCACATAAAAATACTCAAAAATACTAATAATTGGAAGCTTCATCAAACATAAACTGGTGTATGTTGTGTAGCCAGTACTCATTAATTACAGACTGCTTTCCTTGCGAATTTTTTGCAATATCTGGCATTACTGTGTAACACTAAAGCTACCTTCCTGGTGCCTATGGGCAATCTTTTTACCGTTTACGAGCACATAAAGTTGTATAATAAGAAAGTATCTTTAGCTAATTGCTCTATTTGTTTATTATGCACAACCGACTCCTTTTTGTAATATCTTCCAGTCCTGATGGCGCACCTTAATAAATAAATAAATAAATAAATAAATAAATAAATAAATAAATAAATAAGTTCTAAAAGGCATCTTAAATGAGGGGTTGTCTCCTCCGTAACTGTATAATATATTTGAATTCTTTAAAGCTACATAGTTAAAAAGCATATGGTTAAACCCAGCTATTCCTTCCGATGTAACTGGCCAGTCCTCACTTTGGGTCGCTTATTTCGTCTGTGAATCGACATGTCTCATCTTCATTACTCAGATGACAACCTAATGAACCAGCTTTTAAAGCTTATATGGCAACTGCGAATTATATCTGAAAATAAATTGCTTGTTTATTTTTCTAATCATGAGTCACACAAAAATTGTGCCCTGTTTCATAAATGTGTTGTATGAAGTATGCTGCAAACTAACAGAATTTAGCAATATATTTCAGATTCTCATTTTATGCTTAAGCCATGGTGTTTATGTGAAAAGCATTTGTGTTACCTGATACTCTTATTTCGCTATGGTACTTCGCCGGCATATGAGAGACCTGTATAACTTTGAAGTGATTCACATTTCGAGTTTCTTTTGTTTGGACCACATAAAGAGGAGGGCGATTCAGGAAGTAGTGCCTCCAAGCCCACTACTTTGCCAATATTAGTTGAAACATTTCGAGCTCTTTATCATTAATACACTGATGTTTGAGCTATAAAATGTCACTTGCCCCACCTTTCTATCTCTACTCGTTTTAGAGTAATCAAACAATCAATGGGAATCCAGTGCTGACGCCTGGTTGAAACAGCGGGCTGTAATTGAATTACTGAGTGCGGAAGGTTGTGCGCGTATCAATATTAATCGCCTTCTGACTGCAACTTACGGGGATGGTTGCGTTGACGTCAGCACTGTGCGGAGGTGGGAAAGGACTGGGAAAGACCAAAATGCAGCCGCATCAAATCTCCAGGATCAGCACCGACGTGTACGGCCCGCAACGGCCTCTGATGAGGATCATCAACACGTGGACGAGTTGATTCGGGGCACTCGCAGCGCCAAGCAACAACACTCGCAACAACAATCGCAGCAACACTCGCAATTTACATTGGCTCAGTGAACCGCATCATTAAGCGCCTCTTGCGTTATAAGGGGATTTGCGCTCGTACGGTGCGCTTGCTCGACTCTTTTATGTCAGTCATAAGTTGACATGGTACCCAAAGAGCGCCTTGCCCACCTCCGCACAGCAATGACGTCAGCACAGGCATCTCCGTAAACGGCAACCAGACGGCGATGAATGTTGATGGGCGCCTAAACATGTGTCTAGCTGCCCCTGTGCGAAGCTGGGTTTACAGTGTGCTTCACGTCACTTGAGCCAAATTTTAAACATATGCAAATGGCGCCGCAGCGGAACCGAACCAAGATAATGTTGTTTGCCGTCACTTGGAGATACTCAGAATACTTTGTACATTCCACATAATTAGATAATTAGTCCTAATTATTTATTCAACTCCGCAATTATATTAGACGAAAAATTTATATGTTGGAATTGTAGAGCAGCATGAAAAACTGCCGATACAGCATTCTATTGCTCAATACGTGCTAGATGAAAGTGTTTTTCCGAGCCTGAATAATGCACGCGATTACACGCAAAATTGCGGCGCGACAGGCCGCTCGAGGCACTTTGATCTTGCTTGGTTGCCCAACGAACACAGTGAAACTGGTATAAATTGCAGTTGCGTACAAATACGGAGGCGATTCTTTTTTACTCGAACAGGTAAACAGAAAATAAACAGAACATACGCATATAATGAAACTCGACTTATCCAAGTGGATTGCTTTAAGATAACGACATTACTTGCACGACAAATTGCAGTATCCGGGCTGCAGCTAATTAAAGAGGCGCTAGTTAAATTTCTAGTCATTCACTTTACCACACATACTGAAATAGAGAATTGAAACACCGCAGTAGTGACATTATCTGCGCTGTGCATACATCCCAATATCCCCGCATTCAAAATAATATCTGTCTCTAAAATTTGCGCCCACACACATTGCCGCTTGCGGTTGACAGTGTCAAAGAAGCCTTCCTCTAGCAGTGCGAGTCTACCTTAATCGGAACGCCCGTGCAATTTCTTGCCAAGTTTCGAAGAGGAACATTTCGAATGTGGGGCTGTTCTTGGGATTTCTGTTAGGAAGACGTGACTTCACAACAGCTCGGCTTGAAGTTCGCAGTTGAGGCGCTACAACAGGGCCATGACAGAGAAAAAGCAGCCGACATCTCACAGCGCAGTCTGCTTCCAGTGACTCCCGCGCACGCATTTTCTAGCATTTATTTGCCATGGGGAAGACCACGAAAAAAGTGTGGCAGCTGAATTGCTGTAATACCAGCAGTAGGCCAAGAGCCAGCCCAGTATGGTGAGTGTTGTAAGTTTGTATTCAGTAGCATGGTTACCTCAGTAATAGTTAGCGGGAAGCCTTGAAGCGATTGCAGGAAATTGCGCGTACGTATAACTTAAGTGAGTTCGCAAGGAATTGTGGGATATCGCTGCAACTTTCTGCAGCTTCACATCATTGACAGAAAAGAGCAGCCAATACCGCTTAACAGCTTTTCGTCTCATTGCTATTTGACCACGCCTGGAGTTTACAACACAGCTCGACGCGTCAAGAAGAGGTGAATCTATCGTGCTCTTTTCTTGCCTGCAGTAAAAAAGTAAAAAAAAAAGAGCTGTCAGAAAGCGGATAGTATTGGCGACGAATTTAAAAAAATATATATACTTATTCGCTAAAAATGATAATGCGTCGCTCATGCCGTTTCAATTATGACGGAAGAAGCGCACGCACTGCCGCAACCGTAGCCTCCGCAATGGGACGGTGCGCGCCGACACATCTCGGAGGCCTCACTCTAACATTACATTTTCCCGCCAAAGTCAATAGAGGGAAGTATGCCACTGCACTCATTCTACCATAATGGAAATAATGGAGAGCATATATATATCTTTCTTTCATTACTTGGAACGGCTTCTTGGAATAAGCAAACTGTAGCTTCTTTGCGGATCAGCTGTGCTGCGTGCTACACGCATATTAACAGCAGCGGAGTGCTTTTCCGTTAACAGTTTTGCTTCATTCTGTAATTTTGGCTGCTTAAATAAATGCCGGCACTCCTGAGCGTGGTTCTCGCTATATCTGGATGACTTTTGTTTAGTGACAAACGCCATGGGTTAATAATGTACTACATATCTTAGAAGAGTTAGCTTTATTTATGATGTTAGGAAAAAATAACGCCTGTAGAAATCACAGGGCAAGTAAGACAAATCATTCCTATAAAGCAAAAGTTGAGATGAAAAAGGTTAAAGGAGAAGCCACTAGGTGGTTCGTAGCCAGAAAGGACAAAGTTTACGTAAGGCCATGTTTTCCCCTTCATTCGGTCGTTGACTGAAGAGTTGCACTGGCGGCGCGCATGGACACTAATTCCAGATTTCCATCCCTTACTTTTCCTACCAAGCATATATGCTCGTAACTAGTGTTGTCTTTCCGTGCGCTTTGCATGCTTCAAGAGGCAAACAAAAGGAAATATTTAGCGACAACATAATTTTCTCACATTACTTCCACCGGAACCGATGGCAAGTAAGACGCTCCATTTAAAACTACCGACAGAAGGAAATAATTCAGGCTCCATGCGCTCGGACATTATTGTGCAGTGTCTTCTTTATCTGGTGTAGGCGACAACGCTTCAGGCGTACTGAAAATTCATTCTAAAAGTCCATGGGCTCACATAAAGGAAAAGAAAGAAGGCAGGTGGCAAGGGTAGGAGAAAATGTGGAAAACGTGAACACTCCAGCACTTAGCATTGAATATCCTAGCGTTCGACGCGGGGGTTCGAGTTTGATCAGTATGGAAACTAAGAAGTTTCTTTGATTTCACTCATTTCCTCTTTCGTCATTCAATTTTCCACCAGTTCTGGCGACATTCAAACTTTTGTAGTTCGTACTGAGACAGCTTCTCGAATTCAGTTATTTCACTTATTCCGGATGGCACGGAAACAACAACAGAAGCTTCTGTGGATTCCCGGCTAGACGTAAATTACATTACAAGAATCACATGGTGCACAATGTCTTCGCGACGGCAGTTTATGTCACCAGCGTGGACGTCTGTCTTTGCCGCTGCCGGGGAACATGACATCCGAACTACAATACTGATACATGCATATTTTGTGTTTCTTGTGGACGATGCATGCGGGCGCCCCGAAGAAGAGGACGAACGGTCTCGGTCTCTCGAGCTGTCGGCTGAACTGGCCAGCACTACAGTTATCCTTTGTAATTATACTTTGTAAATAGTCTCCAGCTCTTAATCCTTCGTTCGCGTAATATTTTGGATGAGGGTGCCGTTTACCGCCCTTGCCACGGAGCTCCGCCGCGGCCCCACCGTCCTGCTTTCCGCCATGTCTCCCGGTGATGACACCTCGTCTGCTTTACTCCTGCGACGCCGACAACAACGTACGTCACTGCTACCAATCCCCGCGATTCTGGCGACTTCTCCGGCCAAGATAATGTTGACGTTGAGGACTGGCTCAACCTGTATGAGCATGTTAGCAGAAACAACCGCTTCAACACTACCATTATGCTAGTGAATCTCCTCTTCTACTTGGGCGGAACTTCTCCCGTCTGGTTCCGGACACACGAAGACGAGATCTCTAGCTGGGATGCTTTCAAGTAGAAGCTCAGTGACCTCTTTGGAAATCCCACTGGTCGGCAGCAGGCTGCTAGAAAAGAACTTGCTACCCGAATTCAGTCTGCTACTGAATCGTATGTCTCGTACATACAAGACGTGCTTGCACTTTGCCGGGAAATCTACGAGAAAATAGGGGAGTGTCAAAGATTGGCGGTAAATATTCGCACCCTCCGAACCGGAGGAGATGGGGCGAAAGCAAACCCACCCCCCGTGCATTTACGGATGGTTCGACTGCTGACCGGCGATGAGGTCCACGACTAATCGACCGTGAACTAGAGGCATAAGAGCGGGCGGCGACGTACAAACAAAAACTCAGTTTAATAAAATAAAATCATGCCCCAGACATAATGACAAAGGAATATACAAACTACAAGCAGAAGGGGAAAAGCTTTATGTAAGGCCGGCGGGTCACACACACAAACACGCTGACGCGACGCGTGACACAAAGCCCCATACGTAGGAATTTACAACGCTCGCTAAATAATAAAAAAATACGCGGCACGAATGAAAAATACACGCGATAATAAAAGTGCGTGGCAAACACTACACTAACAGAACATACAAAAATTATTACGCGATGAATAAATAAATTAAGTATGAAACACGATTTTAAAAAATGAGTCCGGTGGGAAGTTCTGAGAGCGGTTTGGAGCACGAGGCTTATCTGTGGCATGCTCGCCTAGATCCCGATCTTAAGAGCGTCGGGCTGCTGGTACCCCGCTGCCGAAGATGTTTACGGACTTGCACCGTCTGCCGATCTACCGGCGAAGACTGCGGCCTGGGGGTTTCAGCCAGCCGACCACATATTCAGCCGTCTCTCAGTGCACGACCACGCTGCTCCGTCTTCCAAAACCCTCTGCCTGCGCTCGCTCAGGCAAGCTCGTCCCTCGTCACGCTCTGGCGACCCATGTGACAAAGCGGTCCGGCGAGTTCGGGAACAATGGGGAGTCCTCCTACCGATCGCCGAGCGAGCGGCACTGCGGCTGCGGCGGCAATGGCCGCCATCTCGAGATGGGCGCGGGCATGCACTTTGTGACACCAAAATTGACAAAGTCTGCCACGTTCTCAAAGGGATCGCAGAAGGTGCTTTGAACTTGTTGGTCTTCAACAATGTGTCCGCCATCAACGTCATTGTCAAGAAATCCCACCGCTCGAGCTCGCGAAAAGCCGCCGCGTCATTCAACAGTTTTTCGGGCTCCTAACACGGCTGCGATGTTGTCTTGAGTTGACCTTCTGGCTTCATCATTCTTAAGTTAGCACGTCGCACGTATTGTTCGCCGCGAGCTCGAGGCTACAAGTGGTGCGCCCTTCCAACCACGCCCACTTGACCCCACCATTTACCAACCAGCCCCAGCGATCTCTCTCATTCAGGTAGTTGTACGGCAAGAATTTGCAAACCTTGGTTTTCTTGCTGCGTGCTCCGTCCGTCTCCCGACCTGACGGCCGACCGGTGCCGACAGCTACGCTTCACAGCCATCTGTATTCCTCTCGAAGAAACCGCAACCCTACCGAGTGGAGAACTGCGGATGACAAGCCGATTTGCTTCAGTTGCCTCCGCATTGGCCACGTCGCTCGCCACTGCCGCACCTCCTGGACGTCACCGTATTCGAGCTCCTTTCCCCGTCTCCTCGCCCATACGCCGACTCGCGCCGTTACTCGTCTCGCTGTATGCCTCCATCCTCTCATGTATCCGTTGATGACAGTCGTCCTCCTCGCTCGCCGTCTCCTCAGAGTCGTCGGTCCCCGTCGCGCCTCACAGTGGGCTCGGCGGTGCTACCGAAATGGATCGCCCTAACTGCCTTCGTTTCTTCGTTACGCAGTTCAGCCCACTTTCCTGGCCCCATCTGCTCGCTGTTCTCGGAGTGCTGTCCGCCTGTACATCATCGACAGTCGTTCCGTTGCCTGTGCTTCCCTCTGCGCATGCCCATACTGACATGGAACAACCGCTGCAAGATCAAGCTTGGACAGCGAAGTGTGAGCCTCCGCCTGCAACTACGGGTACTTTGTTTCCGCTGCATTATCTTCATAATCCCTGGACACCGTTATCGCTATCTGCGACAATCGCCGTGCCCTCCCCTGGATTCGGCTACATAAGGCCCGACCAAACCATCGTAGCGCTTAGTGGGCTCCACGGCGCTACAGAAATGGATCGCCCTAACTACCTTCGCTTCTTCGTTACGCAGGTAATGAATTATCACAGCCTTTACGCCAAGCGCTCCAGTAACCGTTGTTTATTTGTGCTGCCGGGCCCACGGCGACCTATAGCTATGTTTTACGAGTGTTCCCACATGTTGTTGAAACTACTATTGCTGGCCGGGGATGTGGAAACTAATCCCGGTCCTCCCCCTTGCTCTGCTGCTGGCAATTCCTATGATATACTTGCCGCGCATACAGTTTTACAATCCGGGCAGTCAACATTCCTTGAGCAGCTAGGCTCTATCAAGTCCACCCTTGAGGAGCATGAGAAAGCATTTGCGCACCTAAACACTAGGCTCGCGAAGACTCAGACAGATTTCCAGTCTATTTCAAATGTAAGATCTCAAATAGACAGTATAAAAAGCATTACCGCGAACTGCTCAGCTCAAGTATCTACTTTGACTACCCGAATGGTGACCTTGAAAACATGTCTCGCCGAAGCAATTTGGTGTTCTGTGGGCTCAAAGACGCGGAAAACGAAAGCTGGAGTGATTCCGGAAAACTAATAAATGAATATTGCCAGGAGAACCTGAATATAACCATCAAAAGCAATAACATCGAGCGAGCGCATCGTCTAGGCACATTCAAAAGACAAATGCACCGCCCAATCATAGTTAAATTTCTGCAGTTCAATGACAAAGAACGCGTTTTATCATCAGCTCGTAAGCTTAAATCTACTGATTACGCAATCAGCGAAGACTTCTCCCCGAACACCCGACTCGCCCGTAAACGCCTCATTGAATTTGCGATAACTAACCACATCCCCTACAAGCTCCCTCACAACAGGGTAATCTCTAATGGTAAAACGTAGATCTTTGATCACGCCGCTGAGAAAGTGCTCGAACGTAAATCATAGCAGCCACCAGATCCCCCCAGCAGTAACGTACGGTCCAAAAACGATCACCTGTCCCTTTTTTACACTAACATTCGCAGTATAATACCCAAGCGTGATTCCTTATATAGTCTTATCAGCTCATCATCCAGTAACGTCGTTCTGCTGACTGAAACAACGCTAAATTCATCAATCTTAGATTCCGAAACCCTGTCCGAACTTCCTGATATCGATATATTCCAAAAAGACAGACCTGACGGCTGCCGTGGCGGTGGTGTTCTTATCGCTGCCAAGCGCCTTCTAAATTGTTTAGTTGTTAACGTAGTAACCTCGTGGGAAATGATTTGGGTGTGTTGTCATGCTTCATCCTCTCGCGTACTCATCGGTATATGCTATCGACCACCTAATACGGACAGTTCTTCATAACGCTCTTTCATGACACGCTCTATTCGCTAATCTCATCTTACCCACGCACCCCCCATTTTGCTTTTCGGCGATTTCAACTTACCGCCCATAGATTGGAATGATATGTCCCGCACCCTAACAAAAAGTCAGGCATCTAGTGAATTCCTAAACACATGCTTAACTATCGGCCTGTCTCAAAGTGTTTCTGAGCCCACCCGCACGACTGACCATACATCAAACATTCTTGACCTTATTTTGACCACTTACCCTGACGAATTCTGTGCTCCTTCGTACATTACGGGCCTTAGTGACCAAGTTGTACTTCACACTACCTTTTCTACCAGCGTTACCAAAAGTCCTAAATTCAAAAAAGTACTAACGCTGTACGACAAAGGCGACTACATTAGCATGAATCGTGACCTTCTTGTTTTCCATAACCATTTTGCTACTACCTACCACTTAAGTTCTGCCGAGTCGGACTGGTCTCTCTTGAAGCCAGAAATGCTGCGTTTGATTCGACTTTACATCCCTACCATCAACATAACAGAGCGACAACGTTCTCCGTGGTTTAATGTTGTACTAAAGCGTTCTGCCAAGTTATCTAACACGATAGGTCCCTGGAACAAGTACCACACCACTGCCAAGCAATATTCACATCTCGCTACCCGAACTAAGCTCCGGTTTTTTTCCACTACCCTCCCTGAAATGCTACAAAGCAACTCTAAGCGCTTCTGGAAAACAATCATCCCTGATGTTGATATTACTATTTCTCTCATTGACAGCACTGGCTCACCAGTAGGCGTATCCGACGTACCCCATGTCTTGAACCATGCATTCTCTTCAGATTTTACTAATGAAACAAGTCGTGACTTCACTGATCCGGCGCCTTTGCTGCATCCACCAATGGACGGTATCGCCTTCAACACACATGGTATTGTTGATATTATCGACTCGCTAAAATTTTCCTCTTCCTGCGGTATCGACGGAATTATATCCAAAGTCTTAAAGTATGCTAAACATGTTTGCAGTTTTATTCTTTCCCTCATTTTTCAACAGTCGCTTTATACAGGCTCAGTTCCACATGACTGGCGAATTGGGAAGGTCATTCCAGTTTTCAAGAAAGGTGACAGATCATCTCCAGGTAATTACCGACCCATTTCGCTAACCAGTGTATGCTCTAAATCATGGAACACGTCATTTACTCTAATGTTGCCGCATTTCTAACATCGGCCAACTTTTTTCATCCTAACCAACACGGATTCCGGAAAGACCACTCATGCGAAACCCAATTAGCTTTGTTCCTGCATGACATTCATTCTTACCTTGACCGCAATATCCCAACTGATGCGCTATTTCTAGATTTTGAGAAAGCTTTCGATAAAGTACCCCATTCCCGCCTTTTACTTAAAATGTCTCTGCTAAACATTCATCCTAGTCTCTTGAACTGGATTCGAAGCTTTTTAACTGACCGCATGCAATTTCTTTCCGCTAATGCCTTCTCATCATCCTACTCACACGTTCTTTCAGGAGTACCTCAAGGCACAGTTCTTGGCCCCTTGCTCTTTCTAATATACATTAACGACTTGCCTTCCACAGTAACATCCAGTATCCACCTTTTCGCGAATGATTGCGTACTGTACCGCCCCATAACTAACGCCGAGGATGCTTACATCCTCCAAAATGACCTGGATAACATACAGCATTGGTGGACTAGGTGGCTAATGTCCCTAAATACTACAAAGACCGTACAAATTTCTTTTCACCGCCGCCGAAATTATACTTCGCCTATTTATAAAATTAACGATACTGCCATTATTTCCACTAACTCTTTTAAGTATCTTGGCATTAACCTTGCTAGTGACTTATCATGGTCTTGCCAAATTAACCGCATATTAAATTCATCTAATCGAGAAGTTGGGTATTTCCGACGTAACCTGCGCCTGACACCCTCTTCCTTAATATTACTAGCTTATCAAACATTTGTGAGACCTAAACTTGAATACGCTTGCGCAATATTTCACCCCATCAGTCTAACCTTGGGTCAGCCCTTGAATCTGTTCAGAATCATGCCGCTCGCTTTATTCTTTCAACCTACTCGCGATACTCTAGCATATCCGCCTTGAAGTTGCAACTAAAACTTCCTTCTCTCGCTTCCCGTCGCCGAATTTCACGTCTCTGCCTTTATCACAGGTTTTTCCATTGTTCGCCCCGTGACAGCAAGCTCATCCTACCAGTACGTCGAACACCCCGCACAGGCTATACAAACAGCGTCATCCCGCATCGTTCCCGAACAACTACATTTCAGAAACCAGTTTTTGTCCACACAGCTCGCGACTGTAATGACCTTCCCTGCGACTTGGCACTAATCCCTGATCCAGCCCATTTCAAGAGTGCCATCGAGGAAGCCATGTCATCGTCATGATTCTCATGTAACATTAATTGTTAACCGCCGTTCTTGCGCCCACCCCACATGTAATGTCCCGCCAGGGATCCTTGGGGTTCAAATAAATAAATAAATAATAAATAAACCACGTCGCTATTCGCCGCCGAAAAATTATATACCCTCTAGAACGGAATACTAGTCCATGCTGCTCCTGGGGGTAGTGTCACATTATCTCCGTCGTGTCGAAAACACCCATTGACGCTGCCAACGAATCAGAACTTGATGTTCATGTCGACAGTGTCCCTTTGACGGCGTTAATAGATGCTGGCGCCCAGGTGCCCATAATGTGTTGTAACCTCCGTCGTCGACTGAGCAAGGTTCGCACGCCTGCTACTACACGAGCCGTACGCGTGACCGATGGCGTCTTTGTTGACGCCACTGGAACGTGTACTTCCCGTACAATTATCGCCGACCGCCATTTTCCTGTACTTTCTACAGTGATGACCAATTGTCCGCATGACCTAATCCTCGGACTCGACTTTGTTACGGTGCATTCAGCTTTGATTGACTGTTTTACCGGTACCGTTTGCCTCGAACGTCCTATACTAGCGCATATTCGTGCCGAACTGCCGAACAATTTTAGTAGGACCACCGTCGTCCGCCTGCCGCCTAAAGCCTTGACTTTCGTTCATTCGCTATCATCTTTGCCTGTTCCCGATGGTGAATACGACGCCACACCTATTCCTGATGTCCTTTTGATGCGCAATATGACTGTGACCCACTCCGTCGTCACCGTGGCCGATAACCGGACGTGCCTCGCCGTCGTGAATTTTGGCCTGACAAAGCAAGTTCTACCCCATGGCATATTGGCTGCAACGCTGCGTGTTATAGGAGATGACCACGTCACCACGTTTTCAGTAGAAGTCTGCTCAGATTCTTCACCATGTCCACATAATGCTATTTGCCCTGACGCAACATTTCATCAGACGATTGCTGCGGGCCTATTGCCTGAACAAGCAGCAGCTGTGTGTCACCCTTTGGTTTCCTACCGCGACATATCTGACATCAACAATCGCCAATTGGGTCAGACTTCATTTTTTAAGCATGACGAAAATAATGGTGATGCCAGTCCTATTCAACGCCGGCCATATCGAGTTTCTGCTTTAGAGCGTAAGGTTATTCAAGATCAGGTGAGCCACATGCTTCTCAAAGGCATTGTTGAACCTTCGTCGTGCCCTTGGGCATCGCCTGTGGTACTTGTTAAAAAGAAAGATGGCATATGGCGATTCTGCGTAGAATATCGTGAATGAAACCGCATTACCAAGAAAGACTTCTATCCCGTGCATCGTATTGCCGACGCCCTCGATTGTCTCCGCGGTGCCAAATAATTTTCATCAATAGATCTTCGCTCTGGTCATTGGCGAATTGTGTATGAAAAAGACCAAGAGAAGACTGCGTTCGTCACCCTTGATGGTCTACATCAATTCAAAGTTATGCCGCTCGGTCTACGCAACCCCCCAGCAACGTTCGAACGTATGATAGACTCTTTGCTTCAAGGCTGGCTTCAAATGGTCAACCTGCCTCTGGTACTTACACGACGTTCTCGTATTGTCGCTCACATTTTAGACACACCTTGAGCGCAACAAGCTGTTTTTCAAATCTACCTCAAGGCTGGGCACCAACTAAATTCACCGAAGTGTCACTTCGGTCGTCGACAGACTACAGTGCTGGGCCACCTCGTCGATGCTTCCGGTATTCAACCAGACCCGGAGAAAACTCGTGCTGTCACGTCTTTTCCTGTACCTCAGTCTGTCAAAGACGTCCGAAGTTTTGTAGGATTCTGCTGCTACTTCCGACACTTCGTTAAAGAGGCCGGAGCGATTGCCCGACCGCTTACTGATCTTTTGGAGAAGAACGTGCGGTTTACGCAAGGCACTACTCAAACTGCCGCGTTTGCCCACCTCACGAACATTTTGAACAAGCCAACTATACTGGCCCATTTTGACCCGTCCTCTGCTACAGAGGTGCGTACCGATGCCAGTGGTTACGGTATCGGAGCCGTCTTAGCCCAGTGCAAACAAGGTCACGATTGGGTTATCGCGTACGCTAGCCACCTCCTCACAGCAGCGGAGTGGAACTATTCGATTACAGATCGTGAATCCCTGGCTCTCGTCTGGGCGGTTTCCAAATTCCGCCCATACTTGTATGGTACGCACTTCACTGTAGTCACTGACCGGCACTCGCTCTGCTGGCTTTCGTCATTCAAGGATCCCACCAGCCGACTTGGTCGCTGGTCACTGCAGCTCCAAGAATATTTCTACGCAATAGAGTACATGTCGGGACGATTACATCAAGAAGCCGACTTTTATCACGCTATCCAGTGGACGAACCAACCGCCGACCCTGACCCCGATGCCGACGCTTGCGTTTTCTTCGTTTCTCAGCAGCTACACGTGACCGACGAGCAACGCCGTGACGCCCCCTTGTGCGCGATCATTAATGTTTTGGAATATTCACTTCCTCATTCGTCCCTTCGCCTGCTTGTTCTCCGGAATGGTGTGTTACACCGCCACAATGTACGCCCAGACGGTCCTGCCCTACTCCTCGTCATTCCGAAGCATCTCCGGTCAGCTGTTCTCCATGAACTTCTTCACGGCTTACCAACGGCAGGTCACCTTGGCGTCTCCCGCATATACGACCGGATTCGTCGACGCTTCGTTCGGCCAGGCCTTGCCCGCTCCGTCCGGAAGTACCTTGCGGCGTGCGAGAAATGCCAGTGCCGAAAAACACCATCAATGCTCCCTGCCGGGTGCCTTCAATCGCTCGACATTCCTTCGGAGCCATTCATTCGCGTTAGCTTGGACTTGCTTGGCCCTTTCCCTCTATGCACGTCTGGCGGCAACAAGTGGGTCGTTATGGACACAGAATACGCCACGCGATACGTAATCACAAGAACGCTTCCAGCAAGCTGCGCCACAGATGTCGCCGATTTTCTTTTACTCGAAGTGACTCTGCCGCATTGTGCTCCACGCCAACTGCTCACTGAGCGTGGTCGGATATTTCTTTCTAAATTCATCGCCGACATCCTGCAGTCCTGCTCCCAAGCACAAGCTGATTACGTCTTACCATACACAGACTAATCGTCTCGCGCAGCGTCTGAATCGCACCCTAACAGAGATGCTTCCAAAGTATGTCTAGTCCGACCATACTGACTGGGACCTTGTCCTACCTTATGTCACTTCTGCATATGATTATTGGGGACTTGTCACTGCCGGTTATTCCCCATTCTCTCTGTTGTTCGGCCGAGAACGCGCATTGCCACTGGATGCATCCCTTGTATTATTAAGGGAAAATGAGACATCTACCCAATCGTAGCAATTGCTACAAAGGAAACCCATAGGGGTTCCTCGAAAGAAAAGCCTTGCAGTTGAAGAAAAATTCATCCTGGTCCGCGACTCGAACCCGGGACCGCCGTCTTTCTGGGGCAGCCGCTCCACCATCTGAGCCAACCGGGCGGCCAGCATATGGCAGGGCGAAGTCTAATTTGTCAGCAAGTCGAAGCAAAGATAAGAGTTTGACGTAGTAGAATTTTTCTTCAACTGCGGGGCTTTTCTTTCGAGGAACCCTTATGGGTTTCCTTTGTAGCAATTGCTACGATTGGGTAGATGTCTCATTTTCCCTTTATAATTTACTTCCCTCCACCTTGCGGGTTTCCGCAGTACTATTACGTCAAACTCGTACCTTTGCTTCGAGTTGTTGCCAAATTTGACTTCGCCCCGCCATCTGCTAGCTGCCTGGGTAGCTCAGATGGTAGAGCGGCTGCCCCGCAAAGCCGGTAGTCCTAGGTTCGAGTCACGAACCAGGATGAATTTTTCTTCAACTCCGACGTTTTTTTTAGGAACCCGTATGGGTTTCCTTTCTAGCAATTGCTACGATTCGGCCATCCTCATAGTCAGCCTATTCATGTCCACTGCAGGACGAATGCCTCTCCCTTCGATCTCCAATTACCTCTGTCTTGCACCAACCGATTCTAACTATGACCCGCAAATTTCCTAATTTCGTCGCACCACTTAGTCTTCTGCCGTCCTCTGCTGCGCTTCCCTTCTCATAATACCCATTCTGTCACCATAATGGTCCAATGGTTCTCTAATCTGCGCATTACATGACGTGCCCAGCGCCATTTTTTTCTCTTAATGTCTATTAGAATATCCTCTATACCCGTTTGCTCTCTGGTCCAAACCACTCTCTTGCCGTCTCTTAAAGTTATGCCTAGCATTTTTCGTTCCATCGCTCTCTGAGCGGTCCTTAACTTGTTCTTAAGCTTCTTTATCAGTCTCGAAGTCTCTGCGCCATATGTCAGCACCGGTAGAATGCACTGAGAGTATGCTTTCCTTTTCAATGATAACGTTAAGCTCCCAGTCAGGAGCGCACGTTGTCTGCGGTATGCGATCCAACCCATTTTTATTCTTCTGTGAATTTCTTTCTCATGCTCATGGTTCCCTGTAATTAGTTGACCTAGGTAAACATACTCCTTCACAGACTCTAGAGGGCTGACTTGCGGTCTTGAACTCTTTTTCCCTTGTCGGGTTGTCTCTCATTTTTGTCTTCTGCATAATAATCTTCAACCCCACTCATCTACTTTCTCAGTTAAGCTACTCCATCATTTGTTGCAACTCGTCCCCAGTGTTGTTGAACATGGCAATGTCATCTGCAAATCGAAGGTCGCTGGGATATTCGCCGTTGATTCTCATTCCTAACCCTCTCCCCGTTTAATAGCTTGACTGCTTCTTCCAAGCACGTAGTCAATAGCATTAAAGAGATTGTGTCTCCTTGTCTGACTGCTTTCTTTATAGGTATCTTCCTACTTGTCTTGTGTAGAGTTACGGTGGCTGTGGAATCTCTGTAGATATCTTCCAGGGTATTTACGTAAGTGGTCTGTACTCCTTGATTACGCAATTCCTCTATGACTGCTGGTATGTCTACTGAAACAAATGCTTTTTTCGTAATCTCTGAAAACCACGTAGAGAGGCTTATTGTTCTCCGTAGATTTCTCTATAACCAGAGTAGTGACATGGATCTGATCCATTGTAGAGTACCCTTTCCTGAAGCCAGCTTGTTCCCTTGGTTTACAGAAGTCCAATGTTGCCCTTATTCTATTGGATATTATTTTGGTAAAAAAATTATAGAATACTGGGATTATGCTAATGGGCCTATAATTTTTCAGTTCTTTAACGTCACCTGTTTTGTGGATTAGTATATTGCTTGCATTCTTCCAGTTTTCTGGTACCATTGCAGTCGACAGACAATTCGTATAGAGAGCCGCCTGTTTTCCTAGCTATATGTCTCCTCCATCATTGAATAAATCGACTGCTATTCCATTCTCTGCTGCCGCTCTTCACCGTTTCATGCCTTGCAAGGCCCTTCTGACCTGATCTCTAGTTATAGGAGGAGTGTCTATATACTGTCCATTATTGTTTCCAATAGAGTACTGCTGAGTCCTCTGGGTACTCTACAGGTCACTATAGAATTCTTCAGCTGCTTTTATTATACCTTCGAGATTGCTGATGATATTACGCTGCTGATCTCTTAGTGAATACAGCTTGGTTTGTCATGTGCCAAGTTTCCTTCTCACTGATTTCAGGCAGCGTCCATTTTTTACGGCTTCTTCAGTCTTTCTCACGTTATAATTTCTAATATAACTTATTTTCGATTTGTTGATCAGTTTCGACAGTTCCGTGAATTCCATCTTATCTCGTCAGCTGGACACTTTCATTTCTTTCTCGTTCCTTTATTGCGTCCTTTGTTACTTGGGATAGCTTGCTTATTTGTTGCCTTGGTGCCTTGCTTTCCACTTCAAGTGCAGCTTCGGAAGCCAGCCTTGTTACGGTTTCATTCATGACCCCTCTGTCATCATCATCATCTGTCTATTCTATGGCTGCATATTTGTTTGCAAGTACCACCCTAAATTTATATGCATTTACCTTTACTGCCTCTAAGTTGACCTGTTTTTTCTTAACTAATTTTACTCTTTCTCTGTTCAAATTGAGGTGAACCCTAGCCATCGCTAACTTATGATCACTGCACTTTGCCCTACCTATCACGTCTACATCCTGCACTATACTTGGATCGGCAGAAAGTGTTTCTTTCACCATTAGTTCTTTTCCAGATCCACTTTCTGTTGTTACGTTTCCTGAAAAAGGTGTTCGTTATTCTCAGCTTATTCCTTTCTGCAAATTCTACCATCATCTCTCCTCTACCCTTTCTAGAAGCGACACCGTAGTTGCCGATTGCCTGTGCACCCGCCAGCTTTTCCCCCACTTCTGCATTGAAGCCACCCATTGCTACTGTACGCCGAGTTTGCAAGGGAATACTCTTCAGGGCCAAGCTGATCGTCTCGAGGCACATTCTGAGTACATTTCTAGCTCATTGCATTAGTAAGATTCATTCTTGACGTACCAGCAACAAGCCGAGCGACTGCCTTAGTATCGGAAAGGCAAAATCAATGAATCCTGCAAACGTCCTTTTAATATGGCAGAATTTCAGGCTGCACTACAGAGTTGTAAATAAGCGGCCCATGGACACGATCGAGTAGTCCACGAGATGATTGAACACCTACACTCCGGAGCAAACAAAACGTATCGCTTTTTAACGCCGTATTCACTGCCCGCTACGTTTCGTCCGCCTGGAAGCAAGCAGGCATACTTCCTATTCTGAAAGAGGGCTGGGATTCGCCTTTGGCCAGCAGCTATACGACTATATCTCTAATAAGCTGCCTATGTAAGCTTTTTCAGAAACTTGCTAACCGGCGCCTGGTCAATTTCTTTGAAAGCAAGAAGATACTATATCCCTTGGATTGTGGCTTCAGGGAACATAGACCCACAACAGATCATCTCCCAGGTAGCACACAGTCTTCAAAACGTCGTATTAATGGATTCAACGTCTCAAAAAGATTTTTGACCAAACACGACGGATTAAAAACGTCGCAAGCAGGATAGCTTAAAAACGAGGGGTGAATGCGTTTCGAAAACGTTTGCGTAAGTCTGGCCGTATCTGTTCAGTTAGCGTGCTGGGATTTCGACGGCGCCGTTCTAGGCGGAAGAATTCTCCACTTATCAAGCGGCACTCGTGTCAATTGCTGCTGTATTTGCACCTGCATGAGCTTGAGTTCGGCTGGGAAAAAGAAGCATTTTATGGTTTTGACCTCACGTCTGAAGAGACGAACGATTGCAAACGAAGTTGACAGCGCAACAGGCCACGAAGGAATGGTGCGCGAGTGCAGTAACATTGAAGCCGGTCTCTGTGACGCGAACAACGGCTCCACCTAGACTTCGAAGGAGCGCTGCCAGTCAGTAGACCATGCGGGTGTTAGTGCTGATTCTGACATTGTATCGTCTACTTTAAAAGCTTTGGCTTTTTCATAAACTTTACTATCAGTCAATTCTTTCTGATGATTTCTTTCAGTGCCCTGCAGTAATTTTTTTGTCATGACCACTAGGGCAAATGTGAAACGATCGATATGCTGCCCTCATCGTTTTGTAAATGTATTCATAGCCCGCACTATCGTAGAATGGAACAACTTGTCATCGCACGTAGGCACTGAAGGATACGCAGCAAAATTCAAAGAGCTGCTACACACTGAGCGCAGTACCCAAGCTAAATGATTTGTTTGCTTTTTACGCATTTTATTTCACAGTTTCTTGCACAATGAGATGCATTTTACCAATACCAGGTTAATCTTTTCCCTGTTTCATTTTGTTAGCATTCCCATGCGTTGTATGTATAAGGCTTATTCTATATTACGCATGAATGAAGTGGTTGAGTTAAAGAGCGAACAACACTTTCGATGGAACCGAAAGAATGCATCGGTACATCCGTTACTGTAGGAACGGTGCTCTGCAGAAAGTGTTGCCGTGAATTTTACTGTGAGCACAATGTATACAAAAACAATGTGCAGAAACCACCGTCGATGAATGTCAGTACAAGCGTCGATGAATGTCAGTACAAGCGAATAGCCCCAACGAGTGAGCGAACAAAAGAAAGAAAGAGAGCGGGCGAAATATAGTTGGCGAGAGCAAAAGAACGAACGAACGTGCTCCTTGCACATCAACGGTACTTACGGCAGACCACTGACCTCTTAACAAGCATCAAAAAAGCCGGAGACAGTAAGCTATTCACTTTAATATTTATAGGACTCAACGGTATGGTCTCGACACGCTTGCGCGCTTAGCTTGGCGTGATCATGCATGGTGAGACGCACCGATCGTGCAACCACAATGATGCGGCACTGACGGCGTCCGAAATGAAACGCCTGCGAAATGCACAACGGGAACGGCCAGCTCACTGCTCCGGTTTGAGTCCGAGCGGCATATCGAGCACGCGAGCCAGCGCGCGAAAGAACGGAAGAGAGGGCGGCGTCTGGCTCTCAGCGACATGATTCACGGTCGCCACACATAAACGCACAGCGCGCACGACAGGCCGACGCGCACACCAAGCGCTCACACCGCGGCGCTTCAACAGCACGTCAACACAATCCAACTTTACGAAAGGTGGCGATACGATACCATCGTCACATCGGTCACATGACCAAGGCTGTGGCAAAGCTGCCTTGGCTGCTTTAACAGTGTTGCCAGTTTTGGCTATATATAGCCAAATTGGGCTACGGAAAAAAATTTTTGGCGTCGACTTGGGTGAGTTGGCTACGTGGCTATATCTGGCCTACTGAAAATCTGCGACTTGGCTTTGTTTAGGCTATGAGTGGATCCTTAATCCACACTCCAGAGGTGACTCTCATAGAGTAGAAATAAAACTTGAAGGCTATGTTTTAGCTGGCTGAGCCAGCAGCGTGGCGGTGCGTGTGAGCGCGAAATGCCCCCTCCCCTTCCTCCTCAGTGCATCATTCTTTGAGCCGATGATTTTATCCTTGACGAACTTAAATTTACACCGCGCTTCAACGTGCCAACATTTACTCCAGCAATGTCGTCTCTGCTTCGTCTTATCCCGACACCCAATCACCGGGCATCGGGATGAGCCTGGGAGTGGAGGGTGTTTCACAGTGCACTGTACTAAGATGCTGAGAAACAGAGAGCAATATGGTTGTGCCATCGTGGCGCCGACATGAAAGAAGGGAAGCCTGGGAAGCCAGTGTGTCCAAAGCGAAGGTGTCTCGTTGAAGTATCGCGCTAGGCGCAGTTTCTGACCTAGTCCGCGTTTCCCACGGTAAGCTTTTTACTGCCATTTTCGTTTGCGTGTGAAATTAACTTTAATGCGACAGGCGTTAAGGACCCCGTGTCGCAGAAAATCCGGCGTCGACGCCGCTGCCGTGTGAAAAAATTATCCCGAACCACGTAGGCCCTTCGGCTGGCGCATATGCATTACTGAAGTAACTTATTTTGTCAAAGTAAAACGCGGAAGAAAATTCGTAAAATATAACTTACACTCACTCTATAGACATGGTAGCGTCGAATTGTAATTTGATTATACGAGAAAACTATGTTTGTTACGCGGAACCTCGAACAAAAGCCCCTTTTCTAGCTGCTGTTCGACATCTTAGTAGGGGGGCGATGGTTTGGGCTAGTTGGTTTTCCAGGAGACTGAGTGGTGCAGCGCGAATCAGGACATGGGACACAGGAAAAAAACGAGGACAAGCGGTTACTGCGAAGTAGGAGCGGCGCGCCCCGCTCGGTTCCTTGCAACACCATACAGATGGCACTCGCCTCCGCAGCATCGGCGGTGCCTGCCATGCGAGTGGAATGAAAAAAAAAGAACCAGAAAGCTCGCCTTCATGCATATTGTTCGCCTCCAGCGTTTGCAGGTAAACATTATGGTTGCATAAACTGCAGTTGCCGGGAAGGGTGAGAAGCAGTCAGGGATCTTTGAATGCTATCACATTCTACTCTTAAATGGTAATATTAAAGAGCTGAGAGCCAATTTTCATGGTACCTATTTTTTAATGCAATGGAAAATTTGCTAGTCAGAGTGTGTAATCATGAAGTGGTAACGCGCAAAACGCCGTGGAACATTTTTTGATCAGAATTTTTTTATCTGCAGTGAGGATGTAGGCTTTCACTGGCAGCTTGTTAGCAGCGGTGGTAGGTGAGCGCGATAGTGATTATACGCCGGCATTAGTGGGAGGCAGACGACAAGTGCGGCCGTAAGTGTGACAAAGTAGTTTGTCTAACAATCCGACGTTCCTGCGATTCATGTTTTCCAAAGTCTTAAGTACTTTTGCGGTAATAGCTACGTGTTTCCATTGTTTCCTGCCCAACTGCTGTGGTATTTAAACAGTCAAAGCGAAACCAATCGGATTGAAAACGGAACGACGATTTTACGCGTGATACGCAGTTCAGCGTGTTGCCGTAGCCATGCGTGCGCTTTTGATTTCCGAAGCATAGAATAAAGCGCAAGTGTCTAATAATATAGCAACTGCAATTTTAAGCAATAATTATGTTGTATTAAATAACAGCCGACTTACTTACAGTAATCGCATAGACTACATTCGAAATACCAAGATTTCATTGCCAGGCCTCGCCACTTACTGGCCTTGGAGATATTCTTTGCCAATTTTAAATTATAATCCCTACTTCAATCCCGAACAGCGTGCCTGTTTGATCATGATCAGTTCATTTCCATCAACGTCCCACAAAACTTTCTGACCAGTTGTCCTCCAAGCGTCCTCCAAGTTTTTTGTTCGTGCTTCCATTCGACATCGAGGGAGACCACGAGGGAGATTATGGAGGTCTACTATATCAGGAAAAAAGGGTCGCGTTGCGTAAGCAGGCCATCGTTAAATTTGCATGACAGTGAATTTGAATTTTTAAGCCGCCTCATAGTGTAACATTAGATTACAGGGTTTTGCGTTTTTTGCCTGCGCACTGTTAATGACGCAATTGATGGGAGGGCACGTGGCTATGGGTTATGTACATAAGTTTGTGTATGCCTTCGAATGAAGTTAATTGTGAGATCAGCGCTGTCATGTGTGTTGCTGCCTTCGCCATATTGCGCTGCCCCTTCAAGGTGTTTAGCTGTTGTAGATGTCAAGGGTCGACCGTCACGGCATCACGGACATTTTTTTACGATGGGTTGTACAAGAAAGCGATTACCGTAGTCGAATGCGAAAATGTATGTACAGATAAAACTGAAAATAACGATGGCTATATTTGGCTACAAATTTGTTTTGCTCTTTTTTGTGTTTGGCTACCTTTGGGCCACTCCACGTTGTCCGACTTGGCAACACTGCAGCTGTTGTGGCTGCCGTGTGAAAGCGGTCTCTGTATGGTTCCGCAATTGTGCTCGTTTGGGTAGTCATATGTTTCTCTCTGTTTTCGGTAGCGCTGTCCGTCGGGAAGCAAGTATTGTGCTTTGTTGTCTTACTTCGCACTGCGTGTGCGTCGGTTTGTTTGTATGGTTTTAATTTGAAGGGCATCTGAGCTGGTGGCCAAGGTTGCAGTATGAAAGTGGTCTGTGCATAGTTCCGAAATTCTACTCGTGTGAACAGTTTCGGGTTTCTCACTGTTTTTCGGTAGCGCTGTCCTTTGTCAAGTAAGTATTGTGCTTTGTTGGCTTACTTGGTACTGCATGTGGAGCGATTTGTTTGTATGATTTTAATTTGGAGAGTCGCTGAGTTTTCCATCCGAGAGCGCGGAGCGGAGGCCGCTAATTTGCTCTTCAAGCTCATGGTCATGTCGCTATGGCTATATATATATATATATATATATATATATATATATATATATATATATATATATATATATATATATATATATATATTTATATATATATATATATATATATATATATATGTGTGTGTGTGTGTGTGTGTGTGTGTGTGTGTGTGTGTGTGTGTGTGTGTGTGTGTGTGTGTGTGTGTGTGTGTGTGTGTGTGTGTGAGGGCATCTTCAGTGACGTTGTCATTAAGGCGTTGAGAGCAGTATTACGATAAAAGTTCGAGACCAAATGTTGCTTTTGGGTGCCCGGCATCGGGATCGGCCGTCCTGCGTGAACCTAGCAAGTTTTGCAGAATGCGAAGAAAGGTGGAAATGCCAATTCAGCGCACATTACCAATATCCTCTAGACACCAGTCACTGTGGTATTTCACTCTTCCGTTTAGCAAAAATGTTGCAAACAAGAGAACTGACAAACGGGCTGTTTGTTAATGTTCACCACTAGTGCGGTAGCGCAAGACATGAGGTGAGGTGCCCCTCGAATTGCATGCCCTGGCCTGCAGCGCACTCGTAGAATATTGTGTGAACCACACCGTCCTGTTATCGCTTGTCATTAAGCTTCGATTGTATTTCGGCCCTTTTATCCCACGTGGCTGGTATTTCATGGTGTTAAGAGGAAGTTTTTGTCCAATATGAGACTGCCGCATTCGATTTTCTTCGGCGCCTCGGAATGCTAGCAATATCTTTCGCTGCTTCCAAAGCTTTGTCCTTGTTATAGTTTCCAGTTCGTGATCGGATACCCCATATGCTCTGTATAACTCACTAGGGGATACTGCGGTTGTGAGTCGTGAATCACCTTGGCGTAAAATAACCTGTTACTCCAGGTAGTCACTATCGTTTTTATGTTTGTGACTGGTGCCGGCCACCGAGCTTCGCAGCCTCGAACTCAGCAGACACCGAGTTCGTGCATGTGTCTTGTGTACGCCTGGAGTTTCGGAGCCGCTCGCGCGTTTTTATTTGTCGATTTGTGCGCTGTTCATGCACTTCGTGCAACAGGGCATCCGCTGTTCTTGGTCCTTGTGCAACAAGTTTTCCAAGCGTACGTGAAACGGAGGAACCTCTTAGGCATTTAGGGATGTCGGTTCATTAAGTAGGTTGATGGGTAAAAATACGTAGCACTTGCTGCATAGAGTTCGTGTAATATTGCCATGTAATGCCGCAAAGCGCTCTCCACATGCCAATTACGAGCACTCTCGTTAGTGCGCTTGTTTCTGGCTTGGAGAGCGTGCTCTGCCTTCTCTCGTCGATCAGTGCTGGCATACGGGGCAAGCAACTGTCTCAGACATTCTTCCCATGAAGATAGCGCCGCTTCATGATTCACGTACCATGTCCTCACTGACTCTTCAAACTCGAAATGCACGTTGCGAAGCTTCCTTGACTTGTCCCAGCCGTAGAAGTCTGCGTCTCGCTCGAAGTGTTCTCGCCAGTCTTCCACATCTTCGATCGTATCGCCGTTGAAAGACTGGGGCGTACGTGGTGGGTACACGATGAGCTGAGAGGATGCCACCGGGCTGGTCATGGTTGCACCGTCGCTGGTAACTTTTGCCTGCACAGCTGCAGCAACAAACAGTCCGAACTCGGCCGGGTCTCCTCGGAGGCAGCGACTTGTGCGCTGGTGTACTGGAGTCAGTTCTCTGGATTCCAATGCCTGAGAGTCGGTGTTCCGCTCTCTTACGAAGTGGGTGCTACCCGGACCTGCACAAGAAATGTAGCACTCTTCAATGAAGCACACTAAACAAACTGGTTTATTGTGGGCGAACTTGTGCACGGAAACTCAAGCCTAAAGCAGTTTCGCGCAACTTGAAAGCAGACTTAACCGGAGCCTATCAACAGTGAACCGCGTCATCACACCGAACATATTTTCACGCGCCCCGAAGACTGGTAGCGACACCGTGACTTCTCATTGGACGGGGAGACCCGGGCGCTGCCGTGTGCGCTTCCACTAGAGACACGTGGTATATCGCCATCCGCAAGCCGCTGCTGGCGCTGAGCGATGCGATGGCTCGCGATCAGCAATGCCTAGGGGCTTTAGCGATGAGGCGTTTGGAAGGGTACTTCACGAGAGTGCTCGTAACTGGCGTGTGGAGGGCTGTATGCGGCATTATGGGTTATTTGCACAGCAACTTTAGCCTGGTATTGTAATGGATTTGTGCATGATTAATTGCATATATTTGTCCCTACCTGGAGGTCTTAGTTGAAATTGTGGTTACAAGGCGACATTGGGCCAATAAATTAAGCAATATCATACTAACGCCTCGTAACTTAGCGTGGTGTCTTGAACGGTAGTAAGCAGATGACAGGTAACATAAAAAGGGCGGGAGAATATGCGGATACACATCGGGGCATCTTCCCTCATCTGCTTTTAAAGACGTCCTCAAAATCGTTTAAGCAATACAAGTAATCAGATTGCTAGCACAGGAAGGGCGAATGAACGCAATTTACATTGTCATTCCTTAGCTAAAATGCTTACTATACTTCATGCAGAATCTACATATTATGTGCCCATTTCATTAAACAGCTTGTTCAAAACAATTGCCGCTATGCATTTTTTATAGTTAGCATTGCTTATGTTCATTTTCTTGTCTGGATACAGTGTTGTAGTTGCATATTTTGTGCTCATGCCCCTTTCACGAGTCATAACTTTAGGATATCTTTCATATTGTAGCTTAAGTCTGCTGCTATATGGTTCATTAGAAGCTGCAAAAATTTGAGTGCGAGGCCTGCCCACTTAGCTGGCAAGCACACCGAGTGGGAACAATTAAAGTTCAGTGCTACCAAGTGAAGAGTGAGTGCATACATGTGTCAGAGATAGTATGTGGACAAGTCGTTCTGGTGAAGTCACTGCATCTGCATTCAAAACATTTCAATGACCACCGTAGTGCAAAATGTCGGGTCCACTTTAACGAAATAGTCCGTGTCTTTTAACAAAAATATCGGCCGATCGCGGTGGCAGTGCAGGTCCAGAAACGATGAATCGTAACCACGTAAAGGCAGAGCCTTCAGAAAAGTGAAGCGCACAGTGCATACATTCTTTGGAAGCACGGATGCAACATATAGAACAGCGTACCTTTTAATAAAGAACAAGCGCAAAACAAGCATCCCAGCCACATAATTGATAAGGTGCGCCTGGTAACAGCGAGGCACGTAGCCCTCCCCGCATAAGCTTCCCTATAGCGAATACTGCAGCGCAAGCTGCCGCGGTGATGGCAGCTCGCGACGTGGGAAGTGACGTCCCTAGCGTTGCGTATATGGAATAACTAGCCTAGCACCTGATTTCAGTATTGTTGCAGCACCGTTGGGGTGGCAGCGTGCTGTCAAAATTACTATCACTGTAAAGCAGTAAAGCACTTCATACCCCCCCACCAGTTGTAGTGGTTGTACTAAACAGCTTCGCTGGGCATCAACTTGCGCAGGGGCCGGAATGGTGAGCCAATTTCTTTCATTTATTTTAGGAGACTGGAGAGGTGTGCAAGCTGTACTAATGTATTCAATTTTCTAATAATGAGGCTTGTACATTGATTTCTTGCGTACTAGAGTACTATGATTATTTTTGTTATATATAGCGTTACTCAGTCACATCGTGCTCTGCATTACAGTGGTGCTCACTTGTTACACAGATTTCCTTGTTTCAGTATACTTAAGGATCATCCACGAGATTGTTTTTTAGTTTTGAGGTGCTTTTAATTCTCTCACCATTACTATATTTGATGTACCGTACAGACAATATTTTCAAGCTTAACATGTTCCCATTGTTTGGTTTTTATCACAGGATTGATTTTTGATCGTATGTGTCGCTAGTCCTTTTTGTGTTCACTTGAACTCCTAGATTATTGGTAATATAGCTTGTAGGTAGATACCATGCGATTAAATCTCGCAGTTTCATTCTGCTTCTTGCAGTTGCTGTGATATCAATTTCTAAATAACTCCCGTCTGTTCGTCTGAGAGCATGGGCTCTTTACTGTGCAAAATAAGAAACTTTGACGCAGTTCGCGTTCTTGCTGTTCGTCATTGTATGCGTACTTGCGAATTTCGTTTATGTATGTTCTAGCCATTGTTAATCAATTTCTAGTTCATTAAGAATTCTTTCTGGTAGCTGTGTTGATTCTTGATGTGCCTTTAATTCAATTTACCTTGCGTTTCACATATATTTTGCACAAACCTTGCATAAGTACTATTTTTGCAATAAAGTGTTGGCTTGTCATATGCTCTTTTCATGTGTCCTTGGCACAAAAATCTTGGCCTCACCGACTGTCAAGACGCGCCCATTTCTAAGCGGGATGTCATTCCCATTTTGTTTATAAACATCACTACTGCATACCAAAAGCGGCATTGAGAATTAATTTTCGTGGGCATGTGCATTTTCAGGGGATTTGGTCAAGGATGCGTCGGCCTCTATAGGGAAGAGTGTTTGGCACTGTGCCAGGAACTCAGTAGCACTAGACACCGACGCTTCGATTCATTTGAAAGCCGCGAAAACGAGCTTCAGATTATCGTAAACTTTTCAAGGCTACTTCTAGGCTAGCTATGAGATAACGTCTTAAAAGCGATTAGAGATCATATATGAAGAGCCATGGCAAAGGGAATATTTGTGTCTTTCCCAAACTTATTTCAGGACCAGCTTTTCAAATACGTTTTGAAGAGCTGCTCTAGGTGGTCTTAAAAAAGGTAATGAAGCTGTACATTTGTAGGCATATACGACGTTTTACCAACGAAGTTCTCTTACTCGTCTCTTCTTTAAACCGTTTCTTTCGTCTCAGATAAACGATATAGAAACGTCATGTATCTCTTTAGTGCTACCTAGAAGCTTGTCCGCATCGAGACAAATATCCGTGATGCCTTTGCGCACAAACAGTTTTTCTGATCGGTACTTTTAGGCATGGAAAAAGCATATAATACTACTTAGCGTTTCGGAATCCTTTGTGATGTGGCTGGAATCTGCGTCCGAGGCAACATGATAAATGTTAATCAAAGTTATCTGTCCAACCACACATTCCCTGCTCCGATTGGTAACATCCTGTCTCGTCTATATACTCAGGAGACTGGTGTGTCACTGGGCAGAGGGCTGAGCTGCACTCTATTTTTTAAAAGAATGAACTCTCTCCACACTGTCACACCAAGTACAATCTTTTATTCAGTATATGTATATGATATCCAAATAGGTTAGAAGTCATGTAAGCTTAGTATCTGCGAGTGACAAGTGCAGCTTGGCCTGAATAAATTTTCTAAATGTGTTGCTTACGCAGCACTAGCACCAACATTTTAAATATCCGGTACATGGAACCCACATACATGTATTTTTACAGCGGAAGCATACGCAACGCTCTCTGCAGTAGAGCACATCAAACAAACGAATCTCACTAGGGCTATTGTGTTCACAGACTCATTGAGTGT
The DNA here is from genome assembly GCF_050947875.1 of Dermacentor variabilis. NCBI lineage: Eukaryota > Metazoa > Arthropoda > Arachnida > Ixodida > Ixodidae > Dermacentor > Dermacentor variabilis. Next base: position 111,768,795 of record NC_134577.1, on the reverse strand, counting down.
AGTCTGAGCTCTAATGAATCTACGAAAACATAAGAAAACGCCGTGTTTAATGAGCTGTATACATTGCTATGTTCTGCTTATAATGCTAAACAAGTTACCATCCTATGTCGGGCACCTGGCCACTGTGGCATAAAAGGCAATGAAACTGCTGACGAGAAGGCTACCTCAGTAGCTTTTAGCGACACGGACACAAACATACCCATCCCAGCCAGAGATCTTAAACCATACTTGCGCCACAAGCTGAACATCCGCTGGCAGAAACAGTGGAATGCTCAGATATCCAATAAACTGCACTTGATCAAATCAAAATTAGGAAAGTGAATATCGGGGGGAGCATCACGGTAGAACTAAGTGCTCCCTTGCCGATTAAGAATAGCACACACTTGGGGCATTCACTCTTATTGAGTAGATTGGGTAGATGTCTCATTTTGCCTTTATTACGTCCCTCCACCTTGCGTGTTTCCGCAGAACTATTACGTCAAACGCATCCCTTCTATGCGCCGCAGCAGAGACCAGCGAGTATGCACTTGACGCCATCATCAGGGCAGCACAAGCCCGCTAAATTTCCCGCGCTCGTCTCCTGACCTCCCAAGAGAAGTAACGGCGTTTGTACGATCGCCAACAGAGAGACGAGCACTTTTCGCGTGGATCTCTGGTACTCCTGTGGTCCCCGACTTGTCCCGTTGGCCTGTCAGAAAAATGCCTGTCTCGGTACACAGGCGCATATCGTGTACTGCGTGCCGTGACTCCAGTTCGTAGGAAATCGCCCCAGTCAGTACCAGTGCCTCGTCTGCCCCGAATTCCACTGAGGTTGTGCATGTCACACGCCTCAAACCGTACTACTCTGTTGTTATCACCGATATTTAGACGTACTGGTGCGGTGCTTCTGCCGCCGGGGAGAAATGATGCATGCATATTGCGTGTATGCATGTATCACGAAGCGGATGTACGCACTCTGGCTCTCGAGCTGCCGGCTGAGCTGGCCAGCGCTGCAGTTATGCTTTGTAAATATACTTTGTAAATAGCCTTCAGTTCTCAGTTCTTCGTTCGCGCATCAATATTATGCATTCATTCGCAGGGTGCATTCCTGGTGACCCGCGCTGCTGGCCGCGAGATGATTCGTGCAGCAAAGGAGCTGCCCGTAGGAGGCGCATCGATCGTGAATATATCCACCATCGCGGCCAAAGGCGGCTGGTTGAACGCTTCGGCGCACGCCGCTTCTAAGGCCGGCGTCATTGCGCTCACCAAGTCTGCGGCGCAGGAACTGGCAGAGCACGGAATCCGCTGTAACACAGTGCTTCCTGGGTGGACCGATACACCCATGACAGCGTCTCTGCCCGACGAACAAAAGGCCGCTGTCTGCTCAATGGCGGCTCTGAAGAGGGCCGCTCATTCTCGCGAGATCGCTGAGGCCGTCAAGTTCCTCTGCTCACCCACGGCTAGCTCATACGTAACGGGAGCCGCGCTAGAAGTCGCCGGCGGGCTGAAAATGTGATGTTGTGTCTAAGCAGTGGTTTATTTCCGTTTACTCAAGCATCCATGCAAGCGAGAGCTGCGCTACCTTTGCCCGACCCTAGCGTGTATGTGGGAGTAGCGAGCGAGAAACGGGGCAGGGAGAAGGGGGCAGGGGGACTTTCGCATCTCGAAATCTGCCTTTGCCTATAGGCGCTGCACACGAGGGCACACTTCCCTCTATTTGACCCTACTCGATGGTCATGCAAACTACACGAGAACAGTAGCTTAAATTGCGTCCAGACGAGATTACAGCGGCCGATACAAAGTCCGTAATGGCGAGGCATACAACTAATTCGCACTAACAGCGAGTCATTATTCCCTGGTCTGTAGCCGCTACAGCGGCGTCTTTCTAACAGATCAACCCGCGCTGCACGGCGGGTCGTTCCGCTCCCCTTTACGGTGACACGTTGTTACTGAGACCCACTTAGCCGCTTACTTAGAGGCCAGTAAAGCACTAATGGGAATAAATATATACATAACCACGGCCATATAGGAATAACATTTGATCGATGTCATCACCACTAAGCCATCTGGTTCAATTACCATCGACGAGAGACTTTCTAAGGCTTCTTAAAATCTATTCGTTAGGTTAAGAAAACAAAACGGATTGCCCGATTCCTAAATACGCCCTGACTTATAATTTTCGCAATTATGTGCGATTCGTGCCTTTGACAATTAAAGGCGCGTGTTTCTGCGTATGTGCACCTAGTCTTTGCCTCACCAATATCCAACTTCCAGTGTAGCCTACCTTGCCTTTAATCACAGCTAATAACCGAAAAACAACAGCAAGACGTTGGGAACGACATGCACGAAAATTCCTCATTGCGTGCTTGCGTACCACTGATCATTTATGTAATGGTGTGTAGGTAGGGCACGCACGCACGCACGCACACACACTCACACACACACGCACACACACACACACACACACACACACACACACACACACACACACACACACACACACACACACACACACACACACACACACACACACACACACACACACACACACACACACACACACACACACACACACACACACAAACACACACACACACACAAACACACACACACACACACACACACACACACACACACACACACACACACACACACACACACACACACACACACACAAATACAAAATGAGCACTCTTACTTTGAAATATGGGCGTCTAAGGCAAAAAAGAAAATTGTGGGACCGCAACATTCATTACCAGCGAAGCAGTTTGCATACATGAGCGGCAGACATTATGAAAGCATGTATTTTTTTAATACGGCGCTAGACTACGCCAACACATTTGCCGCTGCAGTCACCGCATCCCCCATGCATCAGCCGCAACCACTGCTGCAGCAGTGCCGGCACCTACGACGCGCGTGATAGAACCGCAGGCTACGTGCCCAGGCGCTGTCGGCACGCTCTTTCCCCCTCACAGTATTTGACAAAGTGGATTTAAAAAATATGAAGCGGATAAAGGCTAAATTGATATATATATATATATGTAGGCTCGGTATTGCACTCTCTCGGTCGGCCCACGCATTCCTGTCCAGGCGCCGTGATACATACGTATCGACGTAAGCGGTTGAAAAAAGAAAAAAGAAACATCAAAATGTCAGGGAAAACGGATCTTTTTCCGTTTTTTCAACCAGGATAAAATTGAAAAGAATTTTCCCGCAGAAACTCCTCTGGGAGTTCTCTTAGTATGCGTAATCATTCTGAAACTTGCTCATATCCACGCAGCCCGGTGTGATTATGAATGTTATGAAACTTTATCTCACTAGTATAAATCCTTATCAACCGTCATTGGTCGTTATGAAGCTTATCGACCAGGATCCGACCCCTATCTACTCTTGTCGGTCATTATCAACCTGGATACACGGCGAAGCTATTTCAAAACCACCCTTGCAGAGCTGAGGGGGGCGTGCAATTTTTTACTGATAGTTCAGGTGCTTGTTTTCAGCTTGTTCTGCATTGAAACGTACTCTGTTATGTGTTTTGTATGGGTGATATCAATGAATGCATGCCTCACTTTGCTGAGCGCATACGTGCTTATGAGCCATTGCATTTTAACGCAAATTCGTTAAAGACCCCGTGTCGCAGGAAATCCCGTGTCGTCGTCGGGCGTCGACGTCCCATGAGCGAAACATTATTCTACACTGCACTAAAGTTCTTCTCTCATTAAAGCTGCTCACACTTTGTATTAAATGCTTTGCAGTGTTATTCCACGGTAATTTGGGAATGTCAGCCCACAAACAAATGTCTTGAAAGAAAACACCGACAGAACATGCCTGTTACGTCTTTTTCTTGTTTACGTGGTTATGAGCGATTGCTTACGGTGAACGAGTCACTGTTTAGGGGAGTATGAGTCATTGCCTCTGTCTTAGGTGTCAGACAGTATTCTCGTTCGGTCGACGTAGAAATGCTTACGCCTTCAAAACAGAGCTCCCCGCGGAATTCTTCTCTTGTAATGCGACTTCTTTCGACGTATCTAAAGAATTTTTTTTAAAGGCCGTCGTCATCACCGTCATGCCAAGTGAGCTAAATCGATGGCTGCACCAACTCGATTCGGTTTGCTGAACCGTGTAGCAGCGACCATGCTTGAACGAAACTGAGAAATTTGATCCGAATCGGCTTCAATATTGATTCAATGTGACTGCGACACGACGGTACTCTAACCTGCTCCAATCCATCCATCCACGAAGGCGTTTGCTTCAACCAACCCTCGCCATCTCTCACTTGTCGCGTACTGCCAGTGCCCCCTTATTTTGTGGCACATGAAAGAAACTGGTCCGGGGTTAGAAGTGTGCACTCCAAGCTACGCAAAAAACTGGCAGGAGATCGCGTGAAAAAACTTGTGTACGTGTAGTCCGGAAGGCTTCGTCCGCTGCACAGCGAAGCATGACGCGTGAAGCGGAAATGATTCGGACACAGATTGATACAAATGTCCGTCCTAACACTTTGATGTGAAGTGAATGTCTTGACGTGAAATAGTGCATAGATTTTGAACTCAGAAGCTCTGCTGGGACTTTTATGCTGCAATAATGTAATAATTATATGTCCTAATAAATGTATCTTATATGTGTAACATGTGTGTCTGCTTCTTTCTACGTCCTCGTTCAGTCGCGCTTGCGCATTCTATCGTGATATCAGGCTGTTTTAGCTACGGCTGGACGGTGGCCTATGTAGAAACTCGTGTTTTTGACCATGCATGAAGCCAGCGTGGAAATTGTATCATTGACTTTTGTTTTTTAAGCTTAGAGATTGGGCCACGCTTGCAAAGGCTTTTGAACGTGTCGTGCCTTGTGAGTGCTTTCAGGATATCTAATATTTAAGTTTGCTGAACTTTTATTTTGGTCTTGTGCTTCTTATTCTGCGAAGAGGTAGTGATTGTGTCATCCAACTGCACCCGAATAAATAGCTCCAACGGTTTTGCCTTAGGCTGAGTTCACTTGCTTGGAGAAAAAGGAATCGTGTGTAAGACGTGAATCAGAATTTTGTACGCCATGTAAATAGAAAGGCCTCGGTTGGTTTTATGTGCGAGCACGCATATCATCAACAATATGTTGATGGCAATTTATCCCCTTTTGGGCACTCGGCAAAGCGCCACTCAGTAGAGGCCCATACCGAGCACTTACAAGCGCGTTCATTCAACTGGTTTCCGAGTGTGTTGCAGGGGCCGCTATACAAACTAATTGGTTCTCTGTTTGCGCAACCCATTAAGTTGCGGTCAATAAATAACACGCGGTGCTGCACAATTTTTTATTGTTGTTGAGACTATAGGGATGATAAGTGCTCAGTGGAGGCGCCACGTCTCGCGGTGCAGGTGTTGGATCAGCGGAGGCCAAGATACGGTCCGTATGCGCGAGATGCAGTGGCACGTCGATAGACAGAAAGCGCAAGGAATACTCTCCCGCTGTGTCCAACGTCATCTGCAGCAGCAATAAAGCGGGCAGGTTTGATATCGTGCGCATATGGCCATGCTGTATACAGGATCAGAAGGGCCAGAAGCTGTGCAAGTGAATTGATTTCCCTGCACCACCTCTGGTCTTTCTTCTTTTAACGTATGCAGGCTCTAATAAGTGTCGCAGAACTGAATGACTACTTGTTCGTAGAAATAAAAAAAAACTTAAACCCGAGCCGTAGTGACCTCATTTCTTAGCAGAAACCCGAAGGATAGCACGCCTTTTAAGATATCTGTCCTGGAACTGTGCTATGAAATATATCGCTGTTAGAGTTCACCGCTTCCTAAGAGCATATCCCTGTCAGTTTAAAACGATATTAGTTACGACGCCATTACATTCTTTAGCCGATTTGGGAGGCGGATGTCTAGAAAATAGTGTTTTTCGAGGAATGTAACCCGATTGGTTACGACAGTCTTATTTTTATTTCTTGCATATCCACTAGCAGTAAAAAAACAAAAAAATTATTAAGTGAAACTATTTTATTAGTAAATGACCCTGCGATTTCTCCTGAAAGCGCCCTTCGCCTCTCGCAGAAATTCACTTGTATAAGTGGAATAGCGATATCTGCAGCAAGTTATCTTCATAAAAGTTGTTGAAACTGAGAAAAAAGAAGGCGGTATGGTTAGCGTAATGCATATACCTTTTAGCTGTAATAATTAACATGAAATGAAACGAGAAAGACCTAATGGATCATTGGGACAAGTAGTCTTTCGGAGGTGAACGTCCCGCTTGTCTATTGGCTGATCCCTGATTTTTCAACCCTTTTCAGACGTTCAACTGTAATATTGGCATGCTGACAGTATGATTATGATCAATACGAAGATATTGCAGCAACATTAGCGTTCTAAAGCAAAGAAGACAACCTATACGATAATACGACCGATGCAGCTGGAAGCGCACTTACGCACTTTAACAGCTAGTGCTGTAATATCCACTTAATTTTACGTTACGTGACTGTTAAAGTGGACATGTGGATTGAAATGCTTCAATTAGATTCGATTTGCTTCCCTTAACACCACCCCCCCCCAAAAAAAAAAAGATACATATAGTGAGCTAAACCAGTTTGAGCAGTCATTACTTCATAGTGGACATTTAAAGCTAATCTGCGTCAAATACATCAGACAATTACGGGTGAGTGTCGTGTCGGGGCTCTTTTAGAAAGAAGGAAAAGCCGAAGACACAAGGTTGCGCCGCTAATACACATTAAAACCAAATGAATAGTTAAGATGATATATGAGATTTGTTGGCACAAGGGAAAGCCTAATGGAAGCTACTTCTAGTTTAAAGATCTTGTGACCTCACAAAGTGTGGCAATATGTTTCGGCCAAGCTTTCATTGGCGTTAGTAAATAATGATAATCTTCGTTAGCGACCATTTGAAAGCACCCATCGCACGACCCAGTTGGACACACTTTCCCTAAGAAACGCCTAGATAAACATAAACTTCTGGGGTACGATCATGCACATGCCTGTCACGATGATGAAGGAATGACGATGGAATGACCATGACGGCAAGCTGACGGCTGTATGACGACGCTAGAAGGATGATGAAACATGACGACAAGGCATGACACCGCGAGAATTACCACGAGAATCACCACAACAAAGTTAAGACCATGAAACAATCACGACGATATGACCACGACTACAGACGATGACGACGCAATGACAACAGTATCATGTCGACGACGATGTGACCACGACGGCATGATGACTATGGGATGACGACACCTTTGTGACGACGATGGTATGACGACGACAGCGGCCTGAAGACATGTTGCCAATGGCGGGAGGGTGTGTTCGGATGAGGACAGGCTAAGAGTGTCCAGACTGTTAGTTTTCAGCGAAAGTTCGGTGTGAGGTGAAAAAATGGCTGTCTAAAAAGAAATCAACCTTGGTTTTCGGTGTCTCACACTCATTCCAGTAGCGGATTTTATTATACCACCAGAAGAAGAACTTTTTCTCACCCTCACGTCAAGAGCCATCGTCGACGAAGACGCATTGGTTATACTGACACGTGTACTTGTTTTTCTTTATCCGAGTGTTCCCGTTTATCAAAGGTTATCGCTCAGCGCAGGACGCACCTGTATCCTGAAGTCATCATATGTATCGCAAGTTTCTTGACTGTTATCAATGGTTCTATCCGCTCTCTGTTGTGAACGGGGTTTACGTGAATCGATCGCATGTATACACGACACGAATTGTGTATTACTTTCGGGAACACACGTCACCAACAGTTTCTCTGGAACATCCGATGTATCTTGTATAAAAGTTAACGCGATTGACCGGCTGGTCAGATGTTACGCGATCGCCGACTGTGTTCGTCGCTATCGTTGTGCTTTGAGTCTAGCTTGCTTTTGTGGGCACATGTTCGCCCAGTGAAAAGTTGGTAACGCTATTGGCAGTTTTGCTGCTGTGTTTCTTGACAGTCACTACTACGTGACAATGGCTTCTCGGCGCTACATTTCTCGAGAACTCGCCATTGGCTCTTGCTTGGTCCGATTCTCGTGCGACTGTGCCCGCTTCAGCGCCTTTAACACGACTCCTCAGCCACTAATACTACAGGAATGGTCTCCTGTCGCCAACCTCGCCAACTTTGCGCCAGTATGCGTCGTCACTGTTTCGCCTACTTCGTCCTTCACGCATTGTACGCCCGCAAAAGGCTACTCTGATGATATAAGGCCACTTTCATTGCAAATTTCGGCCAAGAATTATGCCTTCGTCACGTTTTCAGTGATGCGTAATGCTTGTTTTGACGTTCCATTGCGAGACTTGAGTTAGGTCGCCGTAACTACTCATCGAATTGTAACAGACGGCTCTGGCATCATTCGTCGTCGCCCGTGCCATGTACCATCTTCGGAAGCATAGGTTATGGGAGAAAAAGTGAGCGACATGCTCGCATTCAACATTATAAGGCTTTCAGCAAGCGCTTGGTCCTCTTTTTTTTTTTGCTTGTTCAAAAAAGGATCGTTCTGTGCATTTTCATCAATTATAGTGTGCTAAACAAAATATCCGTAAGCATGTTATTCCAGTGCCTTGTATCAACGGCGCTTTGGACACCTTACGATGTGTCGAGTATTCTTCGAACCTCAACTTGCAGTCAGGATATTGCAAGCTTCCAATGCATGAGCCTGGTAAAAACTGTATTTGCTACACCTGATGGCCTTCTAGAGTTTAACGTGACGTCTTTTGGACTGTTAAATGTGCCAGCTCCGTTTGAACATATGATAGATGCATTACTCCGTGGCTCAAAAAGGGAGACCTACCCTTGTTAAATGGACGACATTTTCATCTTCTCATCGAGGTTCTCCTAGTATCGACAACGTCTTGACGAAGTTCCCACATGTCTAGCAATACTAAATACTAAAAGTGTCGATTTGCAAGCCGAGACATTAAAGTATTGGGCCAGGTTGTTAGTAAATATGACATTTAGTCTGATTCCAATAAGATCGCTGCAGTGTTGCAATTTACGCCACCAAGCAAACTTGAAGACCTCCGCAGCTTCCCGGGCCGGGCGACTTGTTTCCGCCGCTTTGTGCATGACTTCACCATTATCACCGCTCCTCTTAACTAACTTCGGACTTCGAGCGTGACCTTTGTGTCGTCGGACAACTGTGAAGCCCCCTTGCTTACCCTCAGACGATGTTTCGAATTAGGGACGATGGTGCGTCATTTCGATGCAATCGCCTTTGCTATTCTACACACTGAAGTAAGTGGGCATGGAATTGGCGCAGTCCTGCTGAAGTGTAATCAAAAGTCTGAAGAGCAAGTCGTGTTTTATGTAAGTCGTAGTAATTCTCCTGCCGATCGCAAATGCGCCATAACGGAACAGGAAGGCCCCGCAATCGTGTGGTTGATAAAAAAAAATTCGACCCTATCTCTAAGGTCGCAATCTTACAGTTATGACCGATCACCGTGCTCTCTGTTGGTTGTTGTCCCTAAAAAACATGTCTGGACTCCCAGCCGTTCGGTACTGCGCTTGCAGGAATGTGACTCCACTGTCACGCATAGGTCCGGCAAGCAACATCCCGATGTCGATGCTCTGCCGCGCTCTCCGCTGTCGCCAAGCGCCCATGCTTGACCTTCGGCCTACACTCTTAAAATTTTAACACCCTTATGGGTGTAATGTGGGTGTATTCATCTTTTCACCCTTGTAAACACCCTTGAAACACCCTTTTTTAACGGAAAAGGGTGTTCAACAAGAAAACACCCTTGGAACACCACAGTCATTCTAATTCACACCCTAAATATAAGGGAGTAAGTGAACAAGCTTACAGTATATGATAAATGAACATTGCCAGTTAAGGCGTTGATATTGGCTATACATGAAACGCGCGCTACCTGCGCTTGAATTAGGTAGCTGGAATGATTAGATCGGGGCATCTAGGCAGCATCGCACTGGCTCCGAACAGTGGTCAAAAATGAAGTTTCCCACGAATGTTGATATCGAACGGATGACACTAACGCGCAGAATTTGCATAGCCAGATATCTGCAAAAGGCTTCATATGATCAATGGCAAAATATTTACAATGCTATCACTGAATACTTAAAGGTGTGCAACCAGCTAGACTGGGAATGGTTAGGAGTCAGGGCTAACGGTAAATAGCTCACCAACTTACGGTTTGTAGATGACATTGGCATACTCAGCAACGCTGCAGACTATTTGCAAGAAACGTTTGAGGACCTTGTCGAAGAAAGTGTAAGAGTCTGATTGAGAGTTAGTATGCAGAAGAGAAAAGTAATGTTCCGCAGCCTGGCGAGAGAACGTATGTGATGGTCGGCAGTCAGCCTCTAAAACCTGCGCAGAAATACGTTTATTGAGGTTAATTACTCGCAGGGGCCTCTGATCAAGGAAATTAACAAAAATAAAAAATTAGCTGGAGAGCTTACGGCAGTCATTACTAAATCATGACCAGGGAGCTTACTGCTAACCATTGCTTTCTACCGTTACTAACGTATGGGGCCGAAACATGGAAGTTACCAAAGAAGCTTGGGAAGACGTTGAGGACCGCGCAACGAGCGATGGAATGAAAATTATTAGGCATGACGATAATAGACACGAAGACAGCGATGTGGATTAGAGAGCGAACGGGGATAGCTGATATTCTGGTTGACATTAAGAGGAAGAAGTTGTGCTGAGCAGACATTGCAATGCGTAAGGGAGACAACTGCTGGTCTATTGGAGTTGCAGAATGGGTGCTAAGGGAAGGGAAGCACAGTCGAGGACGGCAGAGAATAATGTGGACGTGATGGAATTGGGAAACTTGAAGACACGTGGAATCAGTTAGCACGAGACAGGGGTATTGGAGATCGCTGGAGAAGCTTTCATCCTGCGATGGACGTCAAAATAAGCTGATGATGATAATGATGATGATCTGACGACATCCATGCTAGCTTCGCGGCATGTCATTCATGTTATGTCATGCATGCGTGTCATGCACGTTCTGATAGCTCGATTTGCATCGATTGCGGAGGGGGGGGGGAGGGGGCTAGTAGCGGCGTGCCAAGTGGGGCACGCCGAGCACTTGTAACGCTAACTAACAGTAAAATTTTTGCTGCTTTGGCAATGGCCCCGCTCCTTCCCCCTCCACGGTCAATTGGGACCCGCCCCCCCTCACACGAAAAAATTTTCTGGCTACGCCACTGTGGGGAGGGGGGTGTAAGGTTGCTCTAGACCCCTCCCCCTAACTTGTCAACGGAAACGGGGGAGGGGAGGGCAGCCAAATTACCGGCTGCATTCCCCTTTGGACGTGAATACTGCTCTAATGTCATTACACTGTAGAATTCGTGGCGGTTCAAAGGCATGCGACAATAAAAAAAGACACATACAGCCATCAGTAAGTCTTAGCTTGAGCAGATCTTTGGGAGCTGGGCAAGATTCTCACAGAAAAAAAAAAAGCTTGGCACCCCTCTTACAGGCATTGTCAACTCTGGGTCCCACCGCTGACTGTACATTTTCGGTAAAAAAAATCACACAGGAACTCCTCTCGAATTTGTCTAAGTGTGCGTAAGCATTGTGACTCTTCCTCATCTACACGCAGTCCATGTCGTTATCAATGTTATGAGACTTGATCCGACAAGTATAAGCGACAGCGCTGCGGCGACACGAGCTGCTCTGGTCGGCGGCGCAAGCAAAGTACTGCAGGTGGCGGGGCCAGACGCGCTAGTGACGTTCCGTTCGTTTTGAGCCGTTATCGCTCTTTAGCCCTTCTCATCCGCGTCGATCCATTATCAACCGTTCTCCGGCGGCGGCTGCTTGTGGCACGGCCGCGCGAACCGTATCTTGAAAGCGAACTGCATTGTGGACAGAGTGTGCCCACTGCTGAAAACTTCACGCGCTGTGTTCTCACCGTTTACTTCGCTTTGAAAACAGACGCGCGTACACCTATCTTGAAAGTGATCTGCGAAAAGCGCATAGTGCGGCATAAGCTGAAAGCTTCGTGAGCGCAGTGTTCTCGCCGCTTCGGTAGCGTTGAAGCGAGAGCTAGCATGAAGGTGAATTCACTCGCTGCTGCGGGTTCTATTTTGAAAGATATCGTGCGGTACGGACTGACGGACGGATGGTTTTTCTTGTTGGGTAAGTATAGAAATGCTTACGTTATAAAAAAAAGATCGCAGGGTTCGCGAATTTCGCGATAAGAACCAACACTAACCTACACCCCCGCCCCCCGCTGAGCGATGCCGTCTTGATCGCCCCCTCCCAACCCCGGGAAAAGGGACACTACCTCTCTATCTCAGTTGAAGAAACGATGATGAAACGTTAACAACGACAAGAACGGCATTTCCTAACGAGTTGTTTTATAGCCTCTGAGATTTGCGCGCGAAGCTGGCGCGCGCGAACCTGGGAGGCCATAATTGGCCGCTTAATAGCATAAAAAAACAAAGATAATGGCAAACGACACAGTTAAAAATTCAAACAAAGAACCGATCTTAGCTATACTGTTTGGGGAAAAGAAATAAAAAAAAATTAGACAGCCGCTACACACGCCACTAAAGCCACCACCGCCGGCATAACGCCGAACCAACAGTTGGCAACATTCATTCGCGCGTCATTGCTTCGTCCGCTTCGTCTCCGCAACGAGAGCCGCCATCTTCTCGCGCCTAACGTTTTGTATGGTTTTGTTCTCTGCAATCCGCGCACACAGCTCATCGGTGGATGCACGTATGCTCGGCGTCGCAATGCGGCCTGCGTCATTTTCTGGTGTTCGCGCAATCGGTGTGAAACATGTCACATGTGAAATGTTTGATGGAAGCGCCTCTCGTCCGAGTCAAGCCGCCGTACGGGTGTATGGCTGTGCGCCCCGTTCTCGGAAGCGTCGACGGGTTTCCGGCATGCGGATTTCAGGTACGTGCAAATGCGTTTCGCCCTCCTATTGAGCTCCGGAGCAAAGCGTGCAATATTTCATGTGAAAGATGCAGTGCCTGTCATCATGGTGTGAATTTCGAGCGGCAAACGAGAAATTCACACCATGAGTTAGGAGCCGAACAGTGAAGTTAGGAGGCCGAAAGAAGCATATACAGTGCTAAATAGCGGGCACGTCCTGTGCTACCGGGGCTTAGCGGATAGAAGAGAACTGGGAGTCGGATTCCTGACTAATAAGAATATAGCTGGTAACATACAGGAATTCTATAGCATTAACGAGAGGGTGGCAGGTCTTGTTGTGAAACTTAATAAGAGGTACAAAATGAAGATTGTACAGGTCTACGCCCCTACATCCAGTCATGATGACCAGGAAGTCGAAAGCTTCTATGAAGACGTGGAATCGGCGGTGGGGAGAGTGAAAACTAAATGCACTATACTAATGGGCGACTTTAATGCCAAGGTAGGCAAGAAGCAGGCTGGAGACAAGGCAGTGGGGGAATATGGCATAGGCACTAGGAATAGCAGGGGAGAGTTATTAGTAGAGTTTGCGGAAAAGAATAATATGAGGATAATGAATACCTTCTTCCGCAAGCGGGATAGCCGAAAGTGGACGTGGAGGAGCCCGAACGGCGAGACTAGAAATGAAATAGACTTCATACTCTGCGCTAACCCTGGCATCATACAAGATGTGGACGTGCTCGGCAAGGTGCGCTGCAGTGACCACAGGATGGTAAGAACTCGAATTAGCCTAGACCTGAGGAGGGAACGGAAGAAACTGGTACATAAGAAGCCGATCAATGAGTTAGCGGTAAGAGGGAAAATAGAGGAATTCCAGATCAAGCTACAGAACAGGTATTCAGCTTTAACTCAGGAAGAGGACCTTAGTGTTGAAGCAATGAACGACAATCTTGTGGGCATCATTAAGGAGTGTGCAATGGAAGTCGGTGGTAACTCTGTTAGGCAGGATACCAGCAAACTATCGCAGGAGACGAAAGATCTGATCAAGAAACGCCAATGTATGAAAGCACCTAACCCTACAGCTAGAATAGAACTGGCAGAACTTTCGAAGTTAATCAACAAGCGTAAGACAGCTGACATAAGGAAGTATAATATGGATAGAATCGAACATGCTCTCAGGAGCGGAGGAAGCCTAAAAACAGTGAAGAAGAAACTAGGAATTGGCAAGAATCAGATGTATGCGTTAAGAGACAAAACCGGCAATATCATTACTAATATGGATGAGATAGTTCAAGTGGCTGAGGAGTTCTATAGAGATTTATACAGTACCAGTGGCACCCACGACGATAATGGAAGAGAAAATAGTCTAGAGGAATTCGAAATACCGAAGGTAACGCCGGAAGAAGTAAAGAAAGCCTTAGGAGGTATGCAAAGGGGGAAGGCAGCTGGGGAGGATCAGGTAACAGCAGATTTGTTGAAGGATGGTGGACAGATTGTTCTAGAGAAACTGGCCACGCTGTATACGCAATGCCTCATGACCTCGAGCCTACCGGAATCTTGGAAGAACGCTAATATAATCCTAATCCATAAGAAAGGGGACGCCAAAGACTTGAAAAATTATAGACCGATCAGCTTACTGTCCGTTGCCTACAAAGTATTTACTAAGGTAATTGCAAATAGAATCAGGAACACCTTAGACTTCTGTCAGCCAAAGGACCAGGCAGGATTCCGTAAAGGCTACTCAACAATAGACCATATTCACACTATCAATCAACAGATAGAGAAATGTGCAGAATATAACCAACCCTTATATATAGCTTTCATTGATTACGAGAAAGCGTTTGATTCAGTCGAAACCTCAGCAGTCATGGAGGCATTACGGAATCAGGGTGTAGATGAGCCATATGTAAAAATACTGGAAGATATCTATAGCGGCTCCACAGCCACCGTAGTCGTCCATAAAGCAAGCAACAAAATCCCAATAAAGAAAGGCGTCAGGCAGGGAGATACGATATCTCCAATGCTATTCACAGCGTGTTTACAGGAGGTATTCAGAGACCTGGATTGGGAAGAATTGGGGATAAAAGTTAATGAAGAATACCTTAGTAACTTGCGATTCGCTGATGATATTGCCTTGCTTAGTAACTCAGGGGACCAATTGCAATGCATGCTCACTGACATGGAGAGGCAAAGCAGAAGAGTGGGCCTAAAAATTAATATGCAGAAAAATAAAGTAATGCTTAACAGCCTCGGGAGAGAACAGCGATTTACAATTGGCAGCGAGGCACTGGAAGTCGTAAGGGAATACATCTACTTAGGGCAGGTAGTGACGGCGGATCCGGATCATGAGACGGAAATAATCAGAAGAATAAGAATGGGCTGGAGTGCGTTCGGCAGGCATTTCCAAATCATGAACAGCAGGTTGCCGTTATCCCTCAAGAGAAAAGTATATAATAGCTGTGTCTTACCAGTACTCACCTACGGGGCAGAAACCTGGAGGCTTACGAAAAGGGTTCTACTCAAATTGAGGACGACACAACGAGCTATGGAAAGAAGAATGATAGGTGTAACGTTAAGGGATAAGAAAAGAGCAGATTGGGTGAGGGAACAAACGCGAGTTAATGACATCTTAGTTGAAATCAAGAAAAAGAAATGGGCATGGGCAGGACATGTAATGAGGAGGGAAGATAACCGATGGTCATTAAGGGTTACGGAATGGATCCCAAGGGAAGGGAAGCGTAGCAGGGGGCGGCAGAAAGTTAGGTGGGCGGATGAGAGTAAGAAGTTTGCAGGGACGGCATGGCCACAATTAGTACATGACCGTGGTTGTTGGAGAAGTATGGGAGAGGCCTTTGCCCTGCAGTGGGCGTAACCAGGCTGATGATGATGATGATGATTGAGCTCCGGAGCAAAGCGTGCAATATTTCATGTGAAAGATGCAGTGCCTGTCATCATGGTGTGAATTTCGAGCGGCAAACGAGAACTTTAGCACTTAGAGCACACCGCGGCTGCTAAGTCAGCGTGGAAATTGTTTTACGTTACCGTAATATGTTGCTGTCAGTCTAATCTGCGGCTTGTGGACAGCTAGCCCATTGACTTTTGCTTGTGGCAGCGATAGGTATATAAATGGAAGCGGTAATAATTTTCGAGGGCAGAGAATTGTTTCGCTCGATGTTTGGTCGTGTTCATGGCGTTATGAAAGCTAGAAAACTAACTGGCTTGATCATGCTTAGTTCCAACTCCAAGGGGCGTAACTTTGGCGCTGTATATGTTTGTTTTCGGTGTCACGAGTACCACTTTCATGCCTTTGTTGCAAGAGAGTGGTAGCTGCTGCATGCCGTCTGGGCAGAATACAATAAAAGCAATTTCATCACTTCCACACGTATGCAATGTGACGTAACAAAATTTCTAGCGTTTTATTCGGAGCGTAAATATCCAGTATAGTTTAGTAAGAAACTCAAATTCTGTCATAGCTTAGTAGGCGTGAAACAAGTGAAACTCTCATTCCTTTTTGAATTGTTCGCCCAAACCGCACCGCCCGCAGATGCGTCATCGGGTAATTGACAGTAGCTTCGCTACGTGAGTTGTTTTATGCGCCAATATTGCCCGGTTAAGTATCCTGTTAATTTATGCCGACTCTCGTTTATCTTGATTTTAAGCGGTTACTATCCCCGAGTACCGGACGATGCCAAACTTGTGAGGTGTAGCAAACGCGGGAAATTCAGTGGCGTGGCTGCAAGTTCCTGTTTTTACGTTTCTTGCATTCAAAGCCAACAGACACAGTATGACTGATTTATTTTCCATTTCTGCTGTACTTGATCAATCTAATGTGACAACTGCATTCGCTCTTTAATGTTCTCCATTTACCACGTATTCAGCTTGGCTGCCGTCATCTGTTCAGAGGATGCCACTGTGATAGCTCTTTCGTATAACACATGCCTCTAGGCCCTTGTGTTTCAAGGGCTCTGGCGAGGCAGCAGTGCTCCAAGTAATTTTACCATCCTATATATTTTCTATTTTGCATCATTCTTCCACGATGGATTTTAATGTTCATAGTTCTCGTCATTAGTCATCGCCATAATTTTATAGCACGTAAATTTTACGCACTTTACAGCGACAATTTTAGGCCAGTCTACAGCCAAGTCACATCTTCCATAATACGTCAACATTACCACTTGTCATGGCGCTCTTTGGCCAAACCTGGCCCTTGCGCCATAAAACACCACACATCATCATCATCAGCTTGGCTGCCAGAAAATGCTTGAATTTCTTTCAGTATCCAAGTGACGAAATATTTCACTGACGGCCGTGTGCGAAACGCACAAGATGACAAAACTGATAGAAAAATGATGAGATATTTCTTTTATAGCGTTTGGACTCGACTTCTGGTGAGGATGTCGATCGACCTTGGACCTGGTGACAGCACACCCGACATCTCCAAAGTGCAGCCTATCAGTTGAGTGCCCCCGAATGGACCATCAACATCGGAAAATGAAGCAGAGCCAGGTAGGGGCAATTTTTATTTTGGAACAGAATACTGACAGCTGCCTCCTTTAAGAACTAAATAACATATTTACAAACCAATCCTTTCTCTTTGTGCAGCCTACATAGAATTGTTTTTTTGCTTGTTATACAGACCTTCAGAAAGCAGTTCTTCTAAACCCTTTTTGCATGCACAAATAAATAAAGAGGAGTGCACTTTCTGAAGAAATTGATGCACTGAAATGTGCCATCGACACACAATGAGATGCAAAATAACCAACAACTTTAAAGCGGTAAAAAAAAACTAGTTTGAAACATGTTCTAACATCAAAACCCGCCTTGGCATACGGATCTAAATACAACAGCAACAGAGGTGCATGCAGAGAAGTGTTTGTAAATGTTTGCAAGATATGTGCATTGTCTAAGAAATTGTTTTTATTTACTTGGAGCTTCTTGGTGCCATGGCAGTGCAGTAAAAGCTCGAGATGATGCCCCTGCTCCTAATAAAGCACCTTAAGATTTTAAAATTAAATTATGGGCTTTGACATTCCAAAGTCACAACCTGAAGTTTTGGGAACCTGGCCTTCTTTAATGTACACCTGAATCTAAGTGCATAAGCGTTATTGCATTTTACCCTCATTGGAGGGCAGCTGCCATGGCCTAGATTGAAGCTGGGACCAGCATGACTGAGCAGCATGGCATCATAGTAAGTGGGCTATAACACCAGGTCAAAATGAGGAATACTGCTTAGAGCTACCAACTTCTTGGCTCACAAGCACTTTGCACTACCGTTTATGTACCAATTTCTTTTTAGGCTGACTCCATTATTAGGGTGCGAAGCTTCAATTAGTCAAAACCAGCCTAAATTACAGAACCAGCTCAAAACACGCACCATGTATAGCTGGATTTGGACATGAAAATGGAGACAGTTCATGTCACCGAAAATGGAGGTGGCAGTCACACTATTTCATGCATTTTGCCTAAAACATAGTCAATAATAATTAATCAATTTCGAAAATATTCTTTTCATAAAGTTTTTTCAAGCATAAAAGGAGGAACCAAATGGTGTTCAGGTGCACGAGCGGTTATTGCACGGCACTTCTTGCATGTGTTCACTGGCTTCTTTCAAGCTTGAAAAAAAAAATTGTTGCACCTATTGAGCAGTAGATAGCTGGATTGGGAATTTTTCAGGATGCTCTACAATTTTCGCACTGACACTTTCGCTTTGAATATAATATTTGAACAGTTAAATAATCGTTAATAACTAATTACCTAATTAGGAAAAATGCAAGAATTGGTTTCACTTCCTCAAAACGATGGGAAACGACATTACCTTGGTGCTGTCCAGCTACGTGGTACTTGTACATATTTAAAGCTTGCACATGTCATACAGACCACCTGGTAATTACAAGGCATATATAGAAGTGGCTAAGTTGTGTGAGCCAGCCATGTGTAGCGAATCATGAGAAACAGCCATGTTTCTTTGACTTAAGGGCATGCTACATAAACAATATTTCTCCACGTGTAAGCTCATATGCATCTTTCAAGTATATTGCCTCGTGTGTTCAAAATAAACCATCCTCGCGCTTCCTTCATTATGTCTTCATCTGTTGCTATGCTAAATTTTTAACATGCAACTGCACAAATTTTCATCTAGTTTTCATATTTCCTCGTTGTTTGGTGGCTTTATTTCTGAACAAGTTGTTTTCGTTAAACCCTGTTGCACACAGCAGTACACAGCATTCCTGCCTAGAGTGGGAATTGTTTTTTTTTTCAGATTGACATTAATACACCTTGCCTGGGCAATGTAAGGCATTCTACATAACACGGCCCTGCAATAATGTTTTATATTGCATTCCAGCATCATGCAAAACTGTTTACTTATTAGATTAGAATATGTATTACTGTTGGAAGTAACAGAACTGGAAGAAGCCAGCAGATAATGAGGCGCAGGAAAGCATACAGGAACATGTTTTAAGTTTTTTATATGAAGTATAGAAATGATAAATTCTAGGTAAGTGAAAGTGGATTAAAAGATTTCCACCTGTGGGTGGAGAATTGACCCATAACCTTCACATTACGCATGTGATATACTAACCACTGTGGTACTACGACCGTGTTCGAGCGTCGACAATCTGAGGGGCCATTGTAGATGGTTGAATGCTGCCTCGGCGGCACAGTGGTTAGTGCATTGCATGCCTAATGCAAGGTCTGTAGGTTCGTTCTCCCCCCATGCCTAGTTGTTTTTTTTTTACCATTTTCATTTCCCTTTATCGTTTCTACATTTAAATAGAAAATTACAAATAAGTTTCCACGTGCCTTCCCTGGCATCTTGCAGCTGTGATTCAGAAAAATTTTGACCCTCAGTATCCTTTCTTCTCGTTTGGAAGAACAGGAGCTTCACTTTAAAAATGATGAGTTCACCTTGTTCAGCATCTCAATGTGGTCTCAAATCTTATCACAGCATGTGTATTACTAAGTGAAGTTTTTGTTAAGATGATGATATAGCACGGGACGTAATTAGTAGCCTTTGTGTACAGATATATGACTAGTCTAATAAACAGGAGGATTTTAAGGAGCACTTCTAACATGGTCTGAGCATGTGTTTAAAAACACCAATCTAGCATGATTTCAGGCATAACTGTTGCCCCTGAAAAATATTTGGATCATCTGCATTGGCATTGTTTTTAGAGAGCACCAATACTGCTTTGATAGAAGTAGCCTCGTGGAACATGAAGCATCGCTTCTTGCTGAGTCAAGGAAATATTATCTGCATATCTGAGGCGCATGCGTCATATGCTCGAACGCTGTTTAAAGGCTGCTAATAAGAAAATTACTTCACTTGCCTTCCAGAGATTGTTTCAGTAGTCTATGCTACTCGATCATAAACAATTTACCAGAGTGAACATTCATCACAGTTGGCTTGGCAATGTTTATGCAAAATACCACAATTGCCTACTAGACATGTGACTGCACTAAAACTTGGAATTAATGACCAGTAAGATTTATGGGACCAGCAAAACTTAGTTTATTACTCCATAACAAAACGCGAGGCACTTCGGTTATTTCTTCCATAGAGTTTCTTACAGTAATTACTAGAGGGAACTCTGGCGCTGCAGTCGTACCACCATGGGAATGATGGGAAGCACATGGATTTCTGATATTCGTGCTTGTGAATTCAGACGTTCTTGTGGCTTCGTATATTATAGGCTATATAAATCTTATTGTCGTAAATTTCAGCGCAGTCTATACTCTTCTAAGTGCAGAAGACGACGCCAACACGCACAATTTCTATTAATTGCAACGATTGAGCTTGTCCAGGTGGCCAAGTCGGAAAGCGCCAAGCGTCTCAAGGCACTGGTATGCCCGCGATAAATTCATCAGGGCGTTGCATTCGCTTGTCGTTACATGCCTCCGTGGCTTAATGGTTTCAATATCGGACTTCTGTTCTAGAGTTCCTGTGTTTGAATCCTGTCGTCGGACGATTTTAATGTTTATTTATTTATTACGCAGTATATTGTTGAAAATGACTCGTTTACAAAGTCACAAAGCCGTTTGAAGCCAAACAGACGAAGTTTAGGCAAATCCATGTACTTCCCATAATTTCCATGCTGGTACAGCCGTTCTTGTTTGATCTCCTGTGGACACTAACGTCAGAGTTCCCTCTAGTAATTATTGTATGAAACTGATTTCTGCACCTTGCTCGTGCAGAAGCGGCACCACACCTGCGTAAACATGCACTCCCTTTCGGCCAAGTGCAGGGAATGCTTTGAACTCGCCCTGTACAAAGCCTGCACTAAGTAAAACAAATCACAACGTGCAGTTGCTGCCACGTTGAACTGGTGGAATGAGTAGTGAAATGCAGCACCTCCTGAACTAGTTGAGAAAGTGCAGGTTAATCAAGTGGAGATTATATAATAACAGAAGTTGAGTGATTCTGCATTACATTCACGAAATATACTGCATGATACTTTTCCATTTATTTCCTCAGTTATTAAGAATCTCTTTTGCATTGTTGGACAAAACCATAGAATGCCAACATATTTTCTAGCATTCACTGGTAGCAAACATGTCAAAACTTGTAGTTTCTGGATTGCCGGTTTAGCCGTTAACCCCCAAGTAAATTCCGGAAAAATGTACCAAATTTTCCAAATTTTTTACGTACTCAATTTTTCGGTGTCATTCTCATTCTAAAAATACATTTCATTGGTCTCTGGTTAGAAATAACATAAAAATAAGAGCTGCTCTTGAGGGCTGCTTTCCCTCAATGCCGGCTGTAACTCATCTTTGACAATAAGAGCAGCATAACATCGGGCAGAAAGAGTGCGACTCGTCATTGGCAATATTGGTACTACCTCCAGTCACTAGTACAGCTTGGGATCAATGGTTAAAGGTTGCGACTTTGTTGCTGCCCAATTTTAATTCTGCAGCTGTTACACTTGGCTGTAGCGTGTGTATGTACGTGTGCATGCATTAAAATGACTTCACGCTAGAGCAAAGCAACTGTAGTGCAGAGAGGCGTTAGTCATCTTTATATATTTGCTTTGTAAAGATGCACTAAGTTTCTTTTGCAGTATAGACTTGGCGCTCATTGGCCAAAGATGCCATTGTGCTACTAAAACCTATCAATTAATTCGCTTTTTGCAGTAGCAGGTGCTTATTCCTTTCTCAGGATCGGTCTGTGAGTTTTCATTTGCTTTTCTTGAACTGTGCAATTCCCACTCACAGGACTGCATGTCATCTGAGGTGTTCTTTTTTCAATCATGAATGTTGAGGTTGTGTTTGTGAAACTCGATTTCTTGCCTCAAACGAGCTTGTACAAACTGACCAAGCTGATAATTCTACCTGCTTATATATTAAATATGTTGCGGTTATGAACCCTCATAATTAATGACACATAGTGTAGATATTTTGTCTAATGAAACAATTTAATGAAATGTTTCATGTTTTTCGCGTTCGTGTTCACTTCTCTACTCTCGTGTCCTGTCTGCATGCCTCACCTCTTTTTTGCATATTAAATATCGTATAAACTTAACCATGCTTTTTTACCACAATGCAGGGGGAAAAGGTTCCGGTAACACCATGCATTCAGTATGGTGGCCCAGACGTGTATGCAAGCAACCTCCTTCATGTGGACCAAGAACTACTCTGTAGTGTCTCGCAGACTTCCATGCGAAGCCCCCAACATTCTCGTCTCAGTGGAATGGCTGCTCATCTATCTGCGTGTCCATCACCAAGAAGGCCAGTTGTAAAGCTCCTGTACCCGTTTAAGAAAGCTTATTGATTTTTTTTATTTAGTTTTCACGGTTGGCCGTAGAATCTTAACATTTTTGATGTTTCTAACATTTTTACCTGGCACAAAGTGGTGCAATAACTTTAAACCAGTGTAATGTATTTAAGTGATGCTCACTCTAATGCCTATCTGGTTTTGTTTGTGTTTAAGAAATTTGAATGTCTGATGAGGTAACAGCATTTGAATTTGTTATCGTGGGTCGTTTCAATGAGCTGCAAGGAAATAAGACGCAAAACTTGTCACACGCCAGTTGTAGCATTTTTTGTTTTCATGACTAAAGTATGCACGTTTCAAAAGATGGAAAGTGGGGAAAAATGCCTCAAGAACATAATCGTCCTAGGATTGTCATGTCCTTACAACTCTGCAATGACTAATGCCTCATACATCTTGGGAGCACATTGGTCGCAATGCCTACAGGTATACTTGATAACCGAATAGCTTGCACTCAGATTTGCCACGCAGTTGATGGCTGATGGCTTTTGTTTGTCGTCTTCATGTTACTGCTATGTATTCAATATTCATTTAGATGTGCTGCGGTTTTTTGCAGTCACCTATATATACATATATATTCTTCGTTTCAATAAAAATTTAGTTGAGAGTTAGTGCTCGTCCTTTCTGCTTCTAGTCTGTGTCCGTGTCACTTCGCGCTACAATCCAAGATCATGTTACTGTACCAACTCGCCCAACTTTCTATCCTTGTGTTAAAGACACACTCAGACTTGTTCGTACTTATGTGACCGGTAATTTTTGGCTTTATAAGATGCAGTGCTTTTCGAATGAAAACGTGATAGTTCATAGTGAGGTTATTTAAAAAAACTGTTCTGCTTAAAATTTAATTGAGCAAGCCTGTGCCATTATTCGGTGCTTATGTCTTTGTATTGGTATGGTTTTACTCCTTATCTTCCTTTTTACTTTTAAAATGTGCAAACATTATTATGTAACCATTTCTCTTTAATGAAATAAATACCTCTGACAGTTCGTCACAAATTTTACAATAATTTTGTTCAGTTAGGTAACCTTAGACGAGGTGATTGTTATTCTGGTAGCTTAATTTACAATTCCTGTGGAATATTAAATGCAAGCACATGGTGAAAAATAAACTAAATTATTGGGTATAAGCAGGTCACTGGCAGTATATGGAGCATACATATATTTCAGGAAATAGTGCATGCTTATATATTGAACAGCATGCACACCTATGCATGCTGTTTTGTTCGTAAATGCTGAAACATTATTTGACGTGGAAGCACTTTGTTCTTTGGCTTTCAGTGCTACCTTTAAGTCATATGTCTGAAAGTACTAGTAGAAGCATCCCGGGGAGATAATTGACAACTTTTATGAATAGAGGTATAAAATGTGTGCTTAAAACGGCAAAAAACTACTTGACAGGCAAACGTATGCTTCTGTAGTACTGCACTTGTTACCGTCGCCAATCCATGCATTGCTTGCGCTCTATTGCATTCAATAGGAGCTACAACAACGAGCTGTGGTGTCTTTCCCTTCTGGTCCAGCTAGTGTTGCGAAAATTTTTGACCAAGAAAAGTGGAGGTTTTTAATTATTTGTGAAAAGCATGTAACCATGCTTTTGGCTGTGTGCTGTTTCCACGGGGTTATAAGTACTGGTGCACCAAGGTGCGGGAGATCCTGTGTCCTTAGTGCAGCGCGCATTGTTATTGCGCTCTGCATCCTGCCGGCAGTGTACTATCACTGCAGAGGAAGATTACGAAAAGCATGGCGTGTGTACCTTGCTGCAATGGCGAAACCTTATATTGTTTGCCTGAAAGGGTCGCACGTTATGCTACCACATGACGGACCAGAAGCGCAATATGACGACGCCTCACAGATTCTGGCTCATGCTGAACAAGGTAGTACCATAGCTAAGGCTAGGCAGCATTCACAACAGCTAGTCTGCCCATTAACTACATGGCTGTAGTGAACGCAAAAATACTTGCAGGGATAACACCCTTTTGGAAGGGTGCTGTCCATGCTACACCCATATTGAAAGGGTGGTGTCTGTATTACACCCCATATAGAAAGGGTGTTGTTTGTTAATTTGCATCCCTTTGCTTGGGGTGTAGCAATACACCCAAAAAGGGTGTCACCCATGGGACAAGTCATTTACACCCATAAGGGTGTTAATATTTTTAGAGTGCAGGCCTCTGATACAACTCATAAGACAACCTAACGCATCATCTGAAAACAAATCGTCTTACGCAGCGTTTTAGTTTAGTTTTGTCCAACATCATGTCTCATCATCATCATCACCAGCCAGGTTACGCCCACTGCAGGGAAAAGGCCTCTCCCGTACTTCTCCAACAACCCCGGTCAGGTACTAATTGTGGGCAGGTCGTCCCTGCAAACTTCTTAATCTCATCCGCCCACCTAACTTTCTGCCGCCCCCTGCTACGCTTCGCTTCCCTTGGAATCCAGTCCGTAGCCCTTAATGACCATCGGTTATTTTCCCTCCTCATTACATGTCCTGGCCATGCCCATTTCTTTTTCTTGATTTCAACTAAGATGTCATTATCTCGCGTCTGTTCCCTCACCCAATCCGCTCTTTTCTTATCCCTTAAGGTTACACCCATCTTTCTTCTTTCCATAGCTCGTTGCGTCGTCTTCAATTTGAGTAGAACCCTTTTCGTAAGCCTCCAGGTTTCTGCCCCATACACGTTTTATACACATTTATCTTGAGGGATAATCGCAACCTGCTGTTCATGGTATTCTCCATTAACTTTTATCCCCAATTCTTCCCAATCCAGGTCTCTGAATATCTCCTGTAAACACGCTGTGAATAGCATTGGAGAGATCGTATCTCCCTGCCTGACGCCTTTCTTTATTGGGATTTTGTTGCTTTCTTTACGGAGAACTACGGTGGCTGTGGAGCCGCTATAGATATTTTTCAGTATTTTTACATACGGCACGTCTAAACCCTGATTCTGTAATGCCTCCATGACTGCTGATGTTTACGAAATCCTGCCTGGTCCTTTGCTTGACAGAAGTCTAACATGTTTCTGATTCTATTTGCGATTACCTTAGTAAATAGTTTGTAGGCGACTGACAGTAAGCTGATCGGTCTATAATTTTTCAAGTCTTTGGCGCCCCCTTTCTTATGATTTAGGATTATGTTAGCGTTCTTCCAAGATGCCGGCACTCTCGAGGTCATGAGGCATTGCGTATACAGCGTGGCCAGTTTCTCTAGAACAATCTGTCCACCATCCTTCAACAAATCTGCTGTTACCTGACCCTCCCCAGCTGCCTTCCCCCTTTGCATATCTCCCATGGCTTTCTTTACTTTTTCCGGCGTTGCCTGTAGGATCGCGAATTCCTCTAGACTATTTTCTGTTCCATTATCGTCTTGGGTGCCATTGGTACTGTATAAATCTCTATAGAACTCCTCAGCCACTTGAACTATCTCATCCATATTAGTAATGATATCATGTCATTATCATAATGTAGTAATGAACATCATGTCTATGTATGCTCGACCCGAGCACACAAACTGGGTCGCCAGTCTACCTTTCGTGATTTTCGCCTATAATACTGCCATCCAACGCACAACTAATTAGTCTCTACTCCTCACGTACGGTCGGGCACCGTCTTTCGCCTTGGACATTACATTCCTTTCACTACCTGCTGCTCCATCCGCGTCCCTCGCAGAAGTAGTCACGAAAGATTTCTTTCCTTGTTGTAACGCTTCTGCCTAATAATTAACCTCTGCATGTAATTCTAGCATGTGATTCAATATATTTAATGAAGAAACGTAGAATGACGGACTGTGCAACAAATGAATACTTAATTACTATGTAACTTTGATGGGTCACTATAGAAGGCACAGAGTCATTCTGCTACCTCGACTTGCTTTCTATATGGAGTATTTAGTGCCTTGGGATAAAATTACCTAAATTGCACATGCTTACCTACCGTCGGAAGTAATTCATGACTGAAGGTATTTCAGGAAAATACATGAAAAAGCGATGGTTTAGAAACGATCGGCGGCATTTGCATTTATAGCAGGATAGTTTCGCAGCAGAGTGCACTTAAAATTTTAATATTTTCGCAGACTTTCTCGTACGTATCCCTAGCGTTGTTTTAGGAGTCTAGGAAACATCTACATTAGCGGCAGTATGAAACATTGAAACGCTTCAATTAGTAACTTTCTACAAAAGCTGTAATGAAACTACATAGAATAAATACATATATCGTGCGTCCCTCAGACCGTTCTCTCGTACGTCGAATAAATGCAAAAAGCGTGCCCCGCATATTTTCTCGAGGATACCGGAGGAAAACAACTAAATGCCGTGTAAAACACGTAAAAATTGGCATTACGCAACCGGTAAGTACTTTTTTCAGGGTACAAAAGCAACTTGTACAAATTTTCGGTAAACATCAGCAGAAAGTGGCCCCGGATTTTTTTTTTCAAAATACGAAATATTTGCTCTGTTTGCTCCTGCCGAGGAACAAGCAATAGAGTAGCTCTTATTTATAAACAACCTGAAAATGAAATCGCCAGTCTGTAGTGACACGTTTTTCGAAAAAATTCAAGTCAGTGTTCTATTACTACTGAAATGGCTCTGCGACTTGAACCAAGGACATTTTCACGAGCTTACTTACGATAAGTCGGAATTAGAGAGCAAAATTCGACGGTTATACCTCTAAGAGGTTTGATTATGTTTATGATAATGATAAGATACTGATACTGCAACGTACCAACGGACGGAGATTAAATAGTTGCAGCATTTGATAATCCCATGATTTCAAGCCGTAAAACCTGTCGTTGGGCTCGGCTGATCATAATACTTTATGCGGACCTCCCCCTCACCCATAGATTAGATGTAAGATGCAAATTGTGTTTCAGAATACGGATATAGCAGTCCGAAAAATACTAGCGTAATGCAAATTGCGTAAGCTGACAGTTTGTTAGCTAGGGCAGGAACTGCCCAGCGCCAGCCGCTATCCGCAACGCATAAATGTAAGGCGACACCCGCCCGTCGTCTACTACAGGGCTTCACGAGAAGTCACAAAAAATCGTCGTTGTAGAAGCGGGGATATTCACAGTAAAGAGTAACCTATGCGGTCACTTTACTAAGAAAGAAAACTTAGCTTCATCTATAGGGGGGGAAGAAATGGACAGGGCATCTAATGAGGAGGGAAGATAACCGACGGTGATTAAGAGTTACGGACTGGATTCTAAGAGAAGCCAAGCGTAGCAGGGGGCGGCAGAAAGTTAGGTGGGTGGATGAGACTAAAAGTTTGCAGGGACAACATGGCCACAATTAGCACATGACCGAGGTAGTTGGGGAACTTCGGCAGAGGCCTTTGCCCTGCAGTGGGAGTATCCAGGCTGATAATGATAATGATTGGGGCGAGCGCAAATTACATAATTTTCCCACCCCCTAAACGTTTTACAGTAGCGGAGGAGGGCAAGTGGCCCCCTTAACGCCCCGTAGATACGCATATGGGCTTTTTAAACAAAATAATGCTTTCGCACAGCTACGGCCGCACTTGTGGTCTGCCTCCTACCAATGCCAACATATACACGCTATCGCGGTCACCTGTCACCGTTTTCAGTATGCTTTCAGTGAAGGACTACATACTGTTACGATCGGCCTGCGGGGGCTGGTGATCTTGGGAGCAGCGACCTCCGATCCCTTCCAAGCCCGCTGCGACGACTGACTTTGTAAAGACAACAATGCGCCGCCTCAACAACCCACCGGCGCCTGCATGTCTAGCCACGTTCGGCGGGGCGAGTATTGTTAGTTGATTCGCTCTGAACTTCACGGTTTGCTTGGGGCAAGAGAACTCCTGTAAAAGGATGTTTTGCGGTGCTTTCTCACGGCCCCAGAAGTCGTCGCAGTCAATGGACAGACGCGACGGCTACTGACTGCGGGATCAGCTCTGGGATGAAGAGGCGACTGCTCGGGTCAAGACGTCTGTCTACGAAAGCCCTCTCACTTCGGTGTGTTCAGTGAAACGAAAGTGCGGAAGTGAGTGTGTGAACCCTCCCCCTCAAAAGCGGGTCGACTACGATGCCGTTGGACGCTGCCATTGGCGAAGGTTGAACGGCAGTTTTCCCTCACCTAGGGATCCAGGGAGGACAGAGTGTTTTAAGCAGCTGTTTACGGCTGCTTGGGGTGCATTCTCTTTGAGTCATGCTAGACTGATGAAATGTAACGTTCTCCGATTCGTGTAGCTATTGTAAATAAATCCCATATTGCTCGTTCTCGATTAGAAGTCCCTGCCTTCAACAACTTCCTCAGCGTGCATGAGTTGGACGACGGCATGGGCCAGCTACCATTTATTTCATGCCCGACCCCAACTATTACAACTGGCTGGCAGCGGTGAGACGAACATTGCGACGTGGTGCTGTGTATGTGGTTAGTGGTTGGTTGTTACTTTGACTCGCTAGGCTTCATTTTGTGGTTGTTCAGTTTACAACAATAGGCAAGCTGGATTGTTGATTATTAGCTAGCTTGTGCTACCTAGGTATGTTTAGCGACCAGGATCAAGGCAGTTAAGCAGCAGACATGGAGTTAAGGACAATGCCGAGAGACGAATTGTGGATTGTTGGTGAGGAACTGAGCCTTGAGGTACACAAGGAAAGCTAAAATGGGAAATTACTGAAGCTAAGTTCCGAACAGGCCAGTGACGAGTACATTGAAATTGGTAAGCACTTCTTCGAAAAAGAGAGAAACGGGAGTTACAGAGAGAAGAACGGGACAGAGAGGAACGCGAGTTAAGAAAAATGCAACTTGACCGTGAAAGAAAAAAAGTTTGAAGTAGTCTCCATTCATTGAAATGGCTCTGAGACGATCAAGTGAGGCAGAATCATACCGCATGGACACGCTAAAGCCATTTGAGGTCGGGAACGACATATGCTTCTTCCCAGGAAATTTTGAAATGATTTGCGAGAAGACGAACTTCGGTCCGAGTACATGGCCACAGCGGTTGCTGTCTATGTTGCCGTGTGAGGCTGCGGAAGTGATCACCAGACTCACTGCAGAAGATGCATATGATTATGTGAAGGTTAAGGCTAGTGTTCTGAACAAGTGCCACCTTTCAGCCGAAGCTTTTCGGCAAAAGTTCAGAAGCACGGGCAAGAAGGGTAGTGAGGGATATTCTGAGTTTGCATACTGCTTAAAGGCCAACCCAGTCGAGTGGTTGAAAAGCGCGGAAGCGTACGCGAGCCGAGACATTATTATTGAATGCATATGTCAAGAACGGTTTTACAAAAGCATCCACCAATCTGTGAAGCTGTGGGTGCAAGACAGAGGAAATGTTAACACTGCGGAAAGGGCGGCTGAATTATCCGAAGAGTATGCAACGCGTAGAAAGCTGAATGCCGAGGACGGAACCTGGGACGGTCGGAATGGACCGCGGAAACTATTTGCGTTCAAAAAGGGTTCATAGACTAGACGACCGGAGCCTGTAGACGTGGAGGAAAAGCCCTCAGAAAAGAGCGAGGAGAAGTCAAACGGGGAGACCGTATGAAATGAGCAGAAAAGAAAGTTCGAATCTTTTAGACAGATCCGCTGCTATAATTGCCACAAACTCGTACATGTCGCTGCAAACTGCAGCAAGCCTAGCGTAGTTTTCTCCTACGTGGATGAAAAAGACGAGAATATGGAACTTTTAAGCCAATAGCTTCGCGACCTGCAAGTTAATGGCAAACCATACCGGGTGCTACGAGACAGTGCCGCCACTATGGACATTGTCCATCCGTCTTACGTGACGGTAGATAACTTCACTGCAGAAGTTGCATGGATGAAACAGGTTGTAGAAGAACACAGCGCGTGTCTGCCCATGGCCAAAGAAAAAATCAGTGGACCATTCGGGGAGCTCGTGACCGAGGTTGCAGTTTCAAATTCTTGTCGCTGCCCTTACATATTTGGAATCGGTCGGATCAGTTACTGCGGGACAAAGGGCTTAAATAGAGAGAGGGGGTAGTACAGGCTTTGACGCGAGACCAAGCTCCTAAAATCACGTTGCTTTAGGCTGAAAATGCAAAAGCTGCTCCAGCTGAAGTAGCAAAAGCGGCAACTTCAGTAACCGAGTTCGAGCTAGGCTCGAGGGATGAAAAAAAACGGTTGAGGAAACCCTGCCAGTCACCAGCTCAATCAGAGCGTATCACTACGGTGTACAAGTTCACCCCTGCAGCAAGAGCCAGCCGACACAATCGCAAGCGAGACAGGGTCGTTACTATCACCGGCCTCAACGAACTTTGATCGGCTCTTACGTGTGGACCGATGGTCTATGGCGGCCAAGCAAAAGAATGATGACACATTAGCTAAATTGCATCGCACAGCTAAAGAAGGCATTGCTAGGCGCAACGCGACGATACAAGAGGGAAGAGGATTGTTGTATCGGCTCTACAGAAACCGAAAGAGCAGGATTCAAGATCAGTTATTCGTACCTACTAAGTAGAGGGAGGACCTTTTGAGTCTCTGTCATGGAAATGGGTGGTCTAGCTACCTATGCATAAACAAACTAAATGAAAGATTGCTTACGCAATACTACTGGTCTGGCTGCTTCAAACACGTAGAAAACTTTGTGAGATCATGCGATGCCTGCCAGCTCTCGGGTAAACCAGGAGAAACGTGGAAAGCTCCACTAAAGGTAGTGCCCTTAATTTCAGAACTTTTTAGACGACTTGTGGTAGACACGGTAGGGCCTCTATCAAAGACAAAGTCGGGTTACATGTACATGTTTACCATGCTGTGTCCGGCAAAAAAGTTTCCGGAAGCAATCCCTCTGAAAGAGCTCAGCTACACCGAAGTAGTAGACGCACTTTCACCAGTATTCGCATGAGTTAGGCTTCCAGCCGAAATTCAGGCGGAACAAGGGTCATTATTCACCAGCTCACTGACTTGCAAATTCTTACTAAAGTGTGGGGTAAAGTTGACACACAGTTCCGTCTATCACCGTCATTCAAATAGTGTAGAGAGGTGGCATTCAGGGCTTAAACAGGTTTCTTGGGTGCTCTGTTACGAGCACAAGGAGGACTGGGAGAATTGTCTTCTGGCCACTTTGTTGCTTTGCGAATGGTTCCTCATGAGGGTACAGGGTTCTCTCGGGCAGAACTAGTGTATGGGAGGACACTACGTTCTCCCCTGAGAATGTTGAGAGTTGTGGAAGGAAAGAGGAGAGAGTCCAACAGTGGTAGTATACGTGCTAAATCTGCTGCAACGGCTAAGTGCAACCCAACAACTAGTCTTAAAGAACATGGGAGTAGCTCAAAAGAACGCCAAGTTCTATTACGACAAGAATGCGAGGCTTCGTACATTTAACACCAGAGACCAGGTAATCATTCTCAAGCCTTCAAGAAAGAAAAAGCTTGAAGTTCACTGTGACGGACCCGTCAAAGGGTTGCACAAGCTTTCCGATACTAACTATGCTCTGAAAATGCCCGGTCGCATGAAAGAAGTGAGCATATACCACTGCAATTTGATGAAGCCGTACGTGCAGTGGAGCGGAGTCATTAACATTACCCTCAAGGAGCAGGATGACACTAGTATCCAGTTTAATGATTATAAGGTGACCTCCAACTCTGAATTCAGCCTGGAAAAAGTGGTGAAAGATTCGGCAAGCTTGCACGCTCTTAGACCCCAACAACTAGATGAGCTAAAAGGGATGTTAGGGGAATATCTCGATAGATTCAGCGATCGGCGAGGTAGAACCGAACTAATAACGCATGAAATAGAGCTGACATCAACCGAGCCCGTGAGATCAAAGCCTGACCGGGCGTCTACACGACAGAGAGAAATTATGGAGGCAGAGATACAGCGGATGCTAGAGTTGGGAGTTATAGAGCCCGCTGAGAGTGACTACCGTCACCGCTAATACTTGTAGAAACCCCTAATAAGGACCCTCGTCCGTGTGTTGATTACAGGAAGTTAAATGCCATCACTAGGCATCAGCTGCACCCGATACCCAACATTGAGGAACGAATTCTAAGAGTTAGCGCTGCTAAATGCATTTCAACTATATATCTTGTGCGGGGATACTGGCAAGTTCCAATGTAGGCACACATGCCCGTGGTGCGGGCAACCCCCACGCTTTACCATATAACCTGGGAGAGTAAACGTAACTACACATTCCACCAACACAAAACCCCGAGTGCGGAGCGGTGGGAGAACCGGCTCACCAGCTGCGAGCTCCCCGCCCAAAGGGCAATGGTGCAGCACGCAGGGCTCAGTGGAGCCCTGGACTAGGGTCCCAACCCTGCTAAAAAGGTCACGCGTCTGTAGCGACGAAGACGAAGACCGAACGCTGAACCCTCAATGGACCAAATAAAGTTTTCTCTCTCTCTCTCCCCTTTCAGAAATTGCTAGCCGCTATGCCGCATTTATCTCGCCTGTAGGCACTTTTCATCCTCGCGCCCGCAGCTTCGGGCTGAAGAACGCGCCGTTTCGCTTCTCTAAGTTAACGGATATTGTCCTGAAAGACTTGCAGGAGGTCGTCTTGCCATATCTTGATGATGTAGCAATTTTTTTCGGACAGCTGGGAACAGTACGTATCGCACCTCAAGCGTGTGTTCTCACGGTTGAGGGAAGCCGGTTTAACGATGAAGGCGGAAAAGTGTAGGTTTGGCTGTTCGCAGGTTACTTATCTGGGCCATGTTGTCGGCCAGGGCGCTATACTGCCGGCCGAGCTGAAAACAGCTACGACTGGAGATTTTCACAGACGCGCACGATAACAGACATTCGTTCATTTTTGCGACTTGTGGGGTACTATAAATGGTACATTCTGATT
The DNA here is from genome assembly GCF_050947875.1 of Dermacentor variabilis. NCBI lineage: Eukaryota > Metazoa > Arthropoda > Arachnida > Ixodida > Ixodidae > Dermacentor > Dermacentor variabilis. The sequence continues at coordinate 111,735,469 of NC_134577.1, read as the reverse complement.
TATTCTCAAATAGCAATTCCTTTAACAGACGCCCTCCAAAATGGAGTACCTAGCAGCGTGCACTGGGATAAGGACAAAGAGAACGCTCTACATGGTTTGAGAACGCTATTTGTTTCTCATCCTGTGTTTCGCGAGCCAGACTACATAAAGTAATTCATAGTTCAGTGCGATGCAAGCGACAGGAGTTTGGCCGGGGTACCTAGGTCCGCCACGATAATGAGGAACATGCTATCCTCTATATCAGCCGTAAACTAACCATAGGAGAAGGAGCCTGCAGTGCTTCAGAGAAGGAATGTGCTTCTTTAGTTCGGGCAGCCCACAAGTTGTCGTGTTACGTGTACGCAGTGAGCTTCATCTTCGAGACCGACCACCGTCCTCTGACGTGCTCAATCAAACCTGACATAAAAATACAGCTTGCTTCGATAGAGCCTCACTCTCCAAGAGTACAACTTCTCCTTTAGATATAAGAAGAAAAAGTTCCATAGTAATGCGGATGGTTTGAGCAGGCTAATTTGAATTCTGCGTTTAGGGATCCGGCCTAAATTTTTGGGGTTGTTATTGTTAATTTTGTTAAGCCAAGAAGGTCCCCTCTCATTTAGCTTGGCTCCATCCGTGATTGTTGAATTTGTCTGCACGAAATCGCTTCAGAAATTGGCATAGCGAATTGCAGCATTTTTGTTGTTTCTACACTTTTTCTTTTTTTGAAGCCTAGCGGGTCAAAAGTGGGAGCCAATGTACGTCATCTCGGCGCAGAGCCGTGTCGTGGGGTTCATTTTGCAGTTGCCGGTCCTTGCTCGATGTTTTGGGCTGGTGACATCATTACAGAAGTCTGCGCTGCGAGCCAAGGCATCAATCACCCCCTGGCCACCAGCCATTCTCTTCCTGCTCAGCCGTTATCAGCACTGGCCAGTCGAGATTTCGCGGGCCACGGAGCAGCTGTTACGATCGGCATGCGGGGGATGGCGATCTTCAGAGTAGCGACCTCTGAACCCTTCCCAGGCTGCTGCGATGACATGCTTTGTAACGACAACAATGCGCCGCCTCAACAGCCCAACGGCGCCGGCATCTCTACCCACGTTCGGCGGGCCCAGTATTGTTAGTTGATTCACTGTCGCCTTCTCGGTATGCTCAGAGCAAGAGAACTCCTGGAAAAGGATGTTTGGCGGTGCTTTCTCACGGGCCCCAGAAGTTGTCACAGACGCGGCGGCTACTGACTGCGGGGTCAGCTCTGGGATCAAGAGGCGCCTGCTCGGGTCAAGACTTCTGTTCAGAGAACCCTCTCACCTCGGTGTGTTCAGTGAAACCAAAGTGCGGAAGTGGGTGTGTGAACCCTCCTCCTCAAAGGCGGCTCGACTACGATGATTTGGACGCTCCCATTGGTCGTTGGTCTAACGGTGGTTTTCCCTCACCTGGGGATCTACGGAGGACAGAGTGCTTTTAAGCAGCCGTTTACGTCTGCTTTGGTGCATTTTCTTTCAGTCATGCTAGACTGATGAAATGTAACGTTCTGCGCGCTTCTTGTAGATATTGTAAATAAATCACATATTCCTCGTTCTCGTTGGGAACAAGTCCCTCCCTTGAACGACACCCTCAACGTGGATGAGTTGGACGAGGGCATAAGCCAGCTACCATTTATTTCATGCCCGATTCTAACTCTTACAATCCTAACCACAGATAAAAAAAATCTGATAATAAATGTGCCACGGCGTTCTCCACGTTACCACTTCACGATTAGACACTATAACCGGTAAGCCTTCCACTGCACTAAAAAAAATGAATTCCATGAAAATTGGTTCTCAGCCTCTGTAAATAAATTACTCCAACCTTACTTAAAGTATAAGAACAAAAGACATGGTACAACGTTTGAAAGTCTGAAGAAATACAGTTAACAGCCTATGCCTTATGAAAAAAAAAAGAAAATACCTAATCGACCTGTTCAACACTCATACCATCAATAAAAAATAATTAGCTTGGAGTAATATAAATTAGCTCATTAGCAGTAGCGGCGATTCCTTCGGGCCTACTGAGCTTGTTAAGCGGTAACACTATATCCGTAGCGGATATGGCAAACTTGGTCAATGACCATTTCATATCTTTACAAGGAGAGAACACAGTCCGGTTGTGCTGAATCCTTAATTCAAGGGGCCTCTGAAAGGGCATTTACAATGCCGACAACTAGTGAATTGGTTATTACTTTCTCGCCTGTAAAACAGCGCCTGTGCAACGCAAAAAAATTATGGGGCTTTACGTGCCAAAACCACTTTCCGATCATGAGGCTCGTCGTAGTGGAGGACTCCGGAAATTTCGACCACCTGGGGTCCTTTAACGTGCACCTAAATCGAAGCGCACGGGTCCATGCAAATGCGACCGCCGTGGCCGGGATTTGATCCCGTGACCTCGTGCTCACCAGCCCAATACCATACGCACTGAGCAACCACAGCGGGTCAGTTGCAATGCAGACTACCTTCAGATTAGCCCCATTAAACACGTGTTGGTTCTTATTGCTGATATATCAGCATATATCTTTAACATTGTTTTTCCTGCAGGAATATTCCAAACCAAAGCTGCAAGTAGTAAAGTACTAGTGTTGCATGAGGGGGAAGTCAAATATTCTTAACTATTACGTGCAGACATCTATAGTATCCATAATATCATATCAGAGAATATTGAGGAACTTGTTCACAAGAGCAGCTGTCCTTGATAAGGAACATGTAATTTTTTTTTCGCAGTTCGGGTTCCTCATGTGTTGCTCAGCAGAGCACGCTCATTATAGCAGCAGATATTTACACTGAAGTAGCAGGGAAACCTGAATTTCTGCAGTTGCTTATGTTCATTTGTATAAGCGATTTCTTTTGTTGTTTGCGTTAAGTATATCATTGCTGTGCTTTATTCGGCTGTCCTTGCTATTGTTACTGGGTCGTGATCATGGTCATGCTCATGTAGTGGCTTTTCCGCCATGGCTGTCAGCATCCCGGATGTTGTCAAAAATTCCGACCTGTTTTGATTGCAAAAAAAGAAAAAAAAGCTGAACCAGCGTCAGAGTGACAGAACTTCACTGACCATAACTAAGGAGATCGGAAACACGAGTATCGAATCACCATGCTTTCAAAAGGCAAATTGTTTGCGCGGCTAAGCGTGATTGACCATGTGGGAAATTGCGCTTGTAATACCACATCCGCCTAGTAATGCCGCAGCAACATCTGTCAACGCTTCTGTGTTTCAGAAAAACATTTTTGTATTTGCTTGTGTGATGCCTTTTTCTTCGGATGACAAACAAAACGACGTTTTCCGCTGATCCGGCTGCGTTCTAGCCTCTGCTGTTTACCCGTTGCGTAGCGTATAAACATCGAACAGGGTGCTTCTGTCGCTTTGACTGCGTGGGCAACCGCTATCTCTTGGCAGGGGCGAGCGGCCTAGATGCTTTATCACCGTTCAGTAGAGTAGTGCCTTTTTGCTGCGGGTGCGTCAATGTAAACGCTCCAGTTTTTGCTTCAGTGTCGTCTGCGAGCATTCGCTTCAAGGGCCACCTGGGCATTCAGCTTGCTATACACTCCACAGGCCACGCAGCAGCTGCGCGTTTACAGCGCGGTTCGCACGTCCCACACACACACACGCACACTCTCTGCTGCAAGCTTGGCCCTTCAGGTTTGCATTTCCCGTGAAGCTTCATTCTGGACGTCAGCCAGCGCTTATCTTCACTAGGCAAACCATTTGATCCTGGCTCAAGGAATACGCCAATAAAGGCAAGTTCTCACTCATTCTATCACTGCAGACATCACTGTATGCAAAAGATTTTGGTACTGCTCTGAGAAAGTTGATGTCGCTCTAACCGATGAATTATCGTAGTGTTTACACGGATTCTTCGATGACTTTCTCAAGGTCACTTATATAATAATTTATTGTGGGTTTTGTTTTATTTTCTTACAATCGAATGATAATCTCCACAAGTTTCCGCACGTCTTTTGTTATGTTTTCCATATTTATGCCTTAAGATATATATTAATATAGAGTGGATGCGTTTTCTCGGGGCATCGCCACTTTGTAAAGTTTCTTATAGAATGTGTTCATGTGCAAGCTACGCATATGAACATTAAAAAAACAGAGAGGTACGCAGAGGATTTTGCTATGGGCACCGTTTTACGAATAGCAGACGCTACAGATTAATTGCAATGCCATTGCGCCACTGAAACCAAACGAGCCATTGCATAACAATAACCAATGCGAAGACGGGACACTCAAATTATCGTTAGGACGAAGCGCCGCTCATAATCAATCAAACCACACGTTACATATCTGAATGTTTCAAGCAGTATGAAAAAACCGAGCCAAACGGGAAGTGAAAGTGAATATAAAAAAAATATCAGGGAAACTTAACGTTGACCTTTATCGTCATGGAACCTGAAGGTATACATAAAAAGAAGACTTTGAGCTCGTTTTGAGCCACCTCAATATAAATAAAGCTGACTGAAAGCAACGCTAACAAGTGACATAGCAATATGCTGCAGCTGTCCACTCCAAAATTAAATTAGAGCAGAGTAGGTGCACTTCTTGCACCCAAGTCTGTGATCATCACACTCTGATTCTCCTCAAAAACTTCATATATATATATATTAAAACAAATGGTTGCAATGAGAACTCGAGCAGGTCTGCGAAGCCTAATCTGAGAGAAGCGATGTGTACCTTATAGGTACCTATAGGTACCTATAACTTAAAGGTATTAAGGAGGCATAAATATTCGTCTCCTTATTGATATCAGTAACCACTGATAGCTAGCTTTCTAATATACGTGCTCCATTTTCAAATTATCATTTTTTTCTCACAGAAATAATTAAATTGTGCGAAAAATTTCCATCCCTAATGGCGTTTGAGATAGCCTAAAGCAATCTTTGGTGCGTCGTTTAAGCTAGAATCTACGTTAGTTGAGCATGATGTCTTAGGTAACGCAAGTACTTGTTCCGAAATTGGAAGCTCTAAGGCGTTAAGCTAGGAGTGAGTGTAGCAACAACACAGTTTGCTTTGTTGAAACGAAGCTGGCCATACATTGGTTGTAGTAAGGCAAAAGACACCACGAAGATAATAGATGCGCTGGGGTCCTTGCATTCGAAAGCAGTACTTCCTGCTTTTTATTACAATAAAACATAGCCGCAGCTTTTACACTAACACGAAACACAAGCTAGGTAAAAGAAAATGAACTCTGGGGTTTTAGGTGCCAGAACCACGATACCATTATGAGGCATGCACGCAACCAATAAATCAATGGCCCCGCAAATTCAATCATAAATCAAAGAAAACAAAGCCATCTGGAGCGTCGCTTAGGTGCTCACAACATACCGCGCATTTTAATTATTAATTCCTAGAGAATGTTGACCATTTCTTTCTTTATTACACGGAAATAAAACCAGTAACCTATAGTAAGCACGATTTACATTAGATTTACACTCAAACACGCACAAAAAATACAGATTATTTTGAAGAGCCCCGTGAATATTTTTTAATAGAAAATAAATGCAAGTGTCCAGAAACGGAAACCACTCAGAAATGGAATCCAAGGTGTCGACCCTCTATGCATTTGAACCGCTTCTCGAAAGGGTGACGTTAGCGAGGTGGGTTGCTCACCGCGTCTGTCAATCATGTGGCTCCTCCATAAAGAATTTAGTCTTAGTAACCTAAACAAATTATATCGTGCAGTACTGATGATGGCCTGTTTGAAAAGCAAGAACGGCATAACGTAAGAGGTGATAGGCGGTTCTTTTCTTTAGTGGTTTATTGTAATCTATTGCAAAAATAAAATACGTGAAGACGAAGAATGTAATAGTGTTACATTGTCTCAGTTTGGTTGGAAATTCTACAATTAACAAACCAGCAAGCGCAGATTTCTTTGTTACGAAGACTTGCTTTTACTGGTAAGGTGAAAGCGTGCTTGTTAAAGAAAAATGTTTTCGCTTGCTGGAAACATACACGTGCTGTAGACATGGAAAATTGCGTCTAGACCAAATAAGTTAAGCAACGCTTTGGATTTAGGGAAAAGTGCAGCAATCAGGGACGTTTGATCGACACTGAATACTCTAACTTGAATCTCGCTTTTCAAAATAAGACGTGTCGACAGTTCCCTTGGAGAAGCCCCGGAACGGCGATTCTCCAACGAGGCTTGTGGTGGCAGAAAGATTGTGAAGCTAGATGCGTAATGCGGTTATTTTACAGCAATACCTGCTGTGGTGTAACTCTGCCAGTCGTTGTGATGTCTACCAGGGCCATCAGTAGAGCCCCAAAATCTTTTATATAAAAAACTACAAAACAATTCGGCAGAACCCATCTCACAATGATTGTTGACGGTAATGAGTCTCAAATTGAATCTATATATCGACACAACCAACCGCCATCATCGAAGCAGGTTATGTGTAAGGCGTGTACTACAGCAGGATCCCTCTTTCGTGCTTCCCTAAGAACACTCGGTGTCATCTAGCGCCGCCACCGCGAAGACTGCGCGTTGCTCCGAAACACATGGCGTACCAGTGCGTTGCAACGTTGAGAAACACGCCGTGCGGCAACCGAGCTCCTCTCTCGTGTTTCTTACTGGACGCGCTGCGCCATGTTGACACGTGTGCTTGCTTATCTTTATCGGGCGACCATGTTCCAGCGCCTAACAAATGTCATCGCACAGCGCAGGACGCGCCTACATGTATCGGAAGTTTCTGGAATGTTATCGATGGTCCCATCCGATGTCTGTCACCGAACCTTGCGTAATCTGACGCGAATAGTGTCGAAATTTGTGGAAAACACGTGGGTTCCAGGGATTAGTCTGGGACGTTCGACGACTGATGTATAAAAGCCGACGCGCTTGACGCACTGATCAGATTTTCGACGATCGCCGATTGTGTTCGCCGTTTTCGTTGAGCATTGAGTGTATACTGTTTTTTTCTGGGCACAAGTTCGCCCAATAATGTTAGTTACGCCATCGACAGTTTAGTTGCTGTGTCCTCAGCCGTCACTACTACGTGATAATATAGTGTGTCTGACAAGAAGTCCGCGCGTGACCTCCGAGACGAAAAGCATAGCTCGTCCTTGCCTACGAGTGCTTAGGAATATTCCATCGCTCGCCTCACATTCACTGGCACATACTCATTGACACAAATTGACGAGATGTTTATTGAAGAGCGGCACTTACACAGTGCATTCATGGCACAGCTCGTGAAATACGTTAGCTTGAAGGGCGTTCATTGAATAACGGCACATAACCAAGGTATTTTTTCTTCAAGAACTCTTGTGACATGGGTTCGATTGCGCTCAGCAATGCAGACATTTACGGGATCTTTACCGTCATAGTAGGAGGGCACATTCCAAGTGGCGCATACCTACTTAGCTAAGTTGGCATCAAATACGTTCATCGAAGAGTGGCACACACTTAATGGCACCTAGGCAGATACCTAAGATGGCATGAATGACATTCATTGAATACCAGCGCAGACTGAGTGGCACATACCTAGTGATCCGACTCGGAGTCAAAGAGTTTTTTTGACCTACCCTGACCTACCCAGTCCCGCATCCACAGTCACCCATGTCGGCATACTGCCACATACTCAGTGAGCCTAGTTGGTCCGACGGTTGGCTTCGAACCCCGTTCCCTCAGCACAGCTGCGCCGCCCGTTCGACCACGGACTATTGTGCCGCGAGGATTCTCACTTATGACTGCGGTAATCTAGGATTCTCTCATGTACTTTTTTTTCATATCTATTGCGGCAAGTTTGCATCCGATGCACTCACTACGCTGTCAAAAGGACAATACGTGTCACTTTAAGGATACCAAACAGCACAATTTGTATCAGTAGAAACCTACAAAATTAGCCAGCATAGTTTCCACTAAAATGGTGGCAATGACAAACGCCTAATCAATCGAGGGCATCAGTTGGGATGAAATTCTGTTTGGTCAAAGATGGTCTTTACTTGAACAATGCTTCTAATAAACTGTACTCACGGAGAAACAATGGGCTAAACATTGTGGCCCAACTTTCGTGTCTTTCAAAAATTGTGTACATCAATTAATAAAAACATATCAAAGAACACATCATCTTCGTTTAGCACAAACAAATATCGAACGGTATGCGCATTCAAATTAAAGTTATTTTCAGTGTCTTCTTTAACATGGACTTGAATAAATACTACACCTTTACAACTGCATGATAGAAGAATTCTCTGTCGTTTCCGATACGTCGCAAAAGTGGCAATTTGCAGGAGACAGAACAGTACCTTTTTTTATGCAACCAAATTTAGGTAACGTTTCTGTGTGCAATATATAGAAAATTGATCTCTCGCATGGCGAAACAGGCATCTTGCACTCTGGCCTAATTATGTCGTGGCCCGCGATACCGGAGAAATCAGAACCCTAAAGTAGGTTCTGAAAGAGCTTGAATAAAACACTTTTGAACAGCCATTTCCTTGATACTGCGTAGACATTTTCAACGGGAAAACGCACCAAAGAAAATGCACCGCCAGATAAATTTCATACATAAAATCCAACAAGGAACTTCACAATACCGTGGATCCACCACTAGGTTGGGTAGAGCATTGGCTGGGTTAACTTGCATGGAGTATGAGAACATTGGATGTTAAGTGTCAATGGAAAAAGACGAAGCGGCAAACTATCTGTTGCAAAAAAATACACTATACCAAGCCGAACAGTGAATACAGACATAAAGATGTTATCTCGCCCCATAGGTTCGAAAGTAGAAGAGCACACAAAAGTGGCAAATGCATTCTGGAAACGTTGCATATACGTCCTCGCACAGTGAAGGATCTGTCATGTGTGGTACATTCTTGTAGCCACGAACAGATGACAAGCCGTTGCCCGTGCACACATAGAAAGACGGTGTGGAATAAAATTATTAGCAAAGTGCTAGGGGGCCCGTACTCGCGCTCGGCAGTGATGTGCACTGAGGTTACATGCTTCTAAAGGAACACCAAGGTATTGTGGTGGCCGGAATGTCCATTTAATACGAGCCTACTGACTTGGCGTAAAACCCCACAAATCAAATGAAATTCCCAAGCTTTTAGATGAATTAATCCGGACGTCAGAGCCATTTTAAACCGATGAGTCAAGGATTGGACCTTATGATGGTAGATTTTTCTCACAGAAGAAGGCAAGATCATCTGTGTCGACCAATACATTGAATTCGTTACCCAAGGTGTTAAAACCCTGACTGTCCCTACACGGTGGAGGGCTAATATAAAATGGCTTCAGATGAAGGGCAAACAGAAGTCGTGATAATGGTCACTCTTGTCTCACAGATGAAAGTAGGAGTACTACTTGTGTTAACAATGATGGGAGCATAATGGTTAGAACAGCACATGCTAGCTCCTTTAAAATGAATCGTCTCAACGTTTACATATATCTTCTATAACTTGGAACAGGAAAGAGCGGTTCATAACGCAATCAAAAACTCTCGCTAGAGCCATCGGAAGTAGCGCGAAATGTTCAGGGTAGGAATGCCCCAATTGGAGAATTGTACGCACAAGGCAAAAGTTAGTCTATGTGGAACAGTCTCTTCAACCATACTTGTGATGAGGCGTAATTACAATTAGCATCGCCTAATTACATAAGCCCTTGCATTGCTGAACGCCCATTAGATAAAACACTTCCATAAATTTTGTATTCCACATTCAACAGCGTAATGGGCCTGAAACCGTCTGCATAACAAAAGTTTTCATTTTGTCATTACATTTTGGGCCACTCAGCCGATGTTCTCGCTGTAGGGTATCTTCCTGATTTTTTGTGTAGAATTAAGGTAGCTGTAGACCTTTGTAGATATTATCCAAGGTATTTACGTAAGCGTTTTGTACTTCTTGATTACGCAATGCCTTTATGACTGCTAGTATCTCTAGTGAATCAAGTGCCTATTCGTAATCTATTAAAGCAATATAGAGAGGCTTATTGTACTCTCCAGATCTCTCGATTACCTGATTGACGACATGGATGTGACCTATCGTAGAGTATCCCTTCCTGAAATCTGCCTGTTTCTATGGTTGACTAAAGACCAGTGTTCCCTTATCCTATTGGACATTATTTTGGTGAATGTTTTATATAATACTGAAAGTCGGGTAATGGGGCTAAATTTTTTTATTCTTTAACGTCTCCCTTTTTGTGGATTAGCATAATGTTGGCATTCTTCCAGTTCTCGAGGACCCTTGAAGTCGATAACAGTTCGTTTAAAGGGCCGGTAGTTTTTCAAGCATTAGGTCACCTCCATCAAATTAAATCGACTGCTAGTCCATCTTCTCCAGCCGCTTTTCTCCGTTTTATGTCTTGCATGGCCCTTCTAACTTCATCGCTAGTTATCGAAGGAACCTCTCTAACATGTTAATTACTTCTTCGAATGGAGGTATAGTGGGCGCTCGGAGTATTGTGCTGGCCAGTATGGAATTCTGCCGCTGCTCTTACTATCACAACAAATTAGCTGGTGATATTAGCCTGCTTATCTTTTAGTACATACATCTTGATTTTTCCAATGCCAAGTTCCCTAGTCAGTGATTTGAGGCTGCGTCTATTTTTCACCACGCGATAATACGCACGTCTTTCTCCAGTAAGATTGCTTTTATTTACCAAAGTGTTTCTACTCATTTTGTGCAAATAACTCAATGCTTGGCCGATCACAATAATGGCTAAGCACCACAAGTACAGAAGAAACAACGACACTAACTTATCCTATCGCTCGCTTGCTTCACATTTTTACGAAATGGCGCTGAGGTCGCCTTTTGAAGAATAGCCTGGGGCCTATTAATAGGGTTCCTCATAGAGGAAAGACGCGCACATGCAACAGTAGAAACGTAATTAATTGTTTTGTTAGACACGAGGGGTTGAGTTCGTATAGAGTAGAAGAGGAAGGAAGTCCAAGTTTGCCATTTCAGCACTGGGAGGCGGAACATTCGCAAATGAATTCTCGAGGAGAATTCTTGATATTACTCCAATACTTGAGGCAGAATTATTAATGCGGAAGCAGTACATGCCCCATGAGGCAGAAAATGCGGCGTCATCAAGAGATGGTACCAAAATTGACTGACAGTGCAAAGAATAAAAACACGTCAAAAATGCTCGGATTGACGCAACATTTCTGAGGTTGGTTCCTGTAAACAAACTAAACTAATTGTGTTGAACAGAAAATTTAGTAAATTTTGGTTAGAATTGAACCCGGGCCTCAGGGGCGCAAGAAGAGCACGCTTCTCCAAGGCCAGGAATGCTCCACGGTTCTTGGGTGAGTAAAAATTAAGGTGCCTAGTAGATGCGTCATTGCTCAGTTCACGTTTATACGCTCTTCGCCGGCAAGCGAGCACGTTAAGGCGCTTGGCGGGTTTAGATTTGGCCTTACCGAGCCACAGTTGGAACACAGGCTAGAGCTTGCGCTGACAAGGAACGTGCGAAAAGAAAATTCATCAAAGGGACTATAATGCTTTAGCATTCCTACACTTATCCAGTCTTAAGTGTCTCTGTCGAAATTTCAGCAAATATTTTAGCTCTTTAAGAAGTTCCCGTAAATTCTTCGACAGCTGTAATACAGGCGCGCTCAAGTTACTTTTGTGTTTCAGTGCATAAAGGAATGTTCTGTTAAAACAAGCAACTGCAACAGCAGCGCATCCTTACGGCGAGATTGATGGCGGATATCTGCAAATCGGCGTCATTCTGGAAATGAATTCTAAGTGGATACGCCTTTCAACCTGAATCGCTACAATTAGTTAGTTGCAATGTGCGCTGTAAGTAATTAATTGAGTAAATAATTAATTTTTGTTACTTTTCGAATGTGTGTTTCGATTTTTCCTGCTAGTAATATCCGCCTCTTCGAATAATGCAGCTCAGGGACATGAATTATGCAATCTGCCACAGGCGATTTTTGAAAATGCCCTAACCATAACATAATTTTTGAAAATGCCATAATGACCACCCCTTATTTCACCAGCTATTGCGCCACTGCGTCGCGTTGCGGGCGAAATTGAAATTTAAAAAAAGTAGCACTTTCGCGGATTGCACAATGCGCTGTTCGTTATATGATGCGAGTACAATAGCCACTTCCCGGCAAAGTCTAGATGATGACGTCGGGTTTTATATAGCTTATGATAAAAGGAACGAGATGTCAATGGGCAGCGTGCTTTGAAAGGCTAATACCAGAAAATGTGACTGGTAGGTCCTACTGGCTTGTCTAGCTCTCTTTCACCACTTCAAAAAAGGTAACCCTGTTCACTAAATTTTTGTCACTTCTGGACCGACAGAAGTTACCCGGTGTGGCAATTATTGCGTTTTCGCTTCCCTGTTAGCCGTCATTTGAGACATTAAAGGAAACCTCGTTCGGGGGCAAGAAACAAAAAACTAGGAAGAAACCGGGCGAAAGAAGGAAGAACGAATACAGAGCGCTTTCCAGCCGGAGCTTGCCGCAGCTTCGGTATAGAGCATCAGGAAACCGCTTAATGCAAGAAATACCCAAGATGATCCTGTTGAGCTAAGCAGCTAGACGTATAAGTTTCTTTACAGAGCTGTCTAGAAAAGATACATGAACAAAAGTGCTAATGACAATCAAATGGTGATGATCGGCATCACGAAAGTATGCGCAGAAGACGCTGTGTGGTGTACCTATGGAAAGAGGCACGTGAATTGTATAGGAAAAGGAAATGTCACCTAACATATATTCGTATATATAGCTGTCGTATAGCATATTTTCACGTGGTGGTGACATTGAATAACACAGTAGCAATACTATGAACGACAAAACTAACTTTTATTGCGCGAACCTGTGCCCACAAAACAGGCTACACTTATAGCACAACGATAGCGGCGAACACGGTCGGCGATCGTTGAAAATCTAATCAGCGGGTCAAGCGCGTCGGCTTTATACAGCAGCCGTCGAACGTTCCAGACTAATCGTGGGGACCCGCGTGCCTTCCACAAAGTTCTACACCATTCGCGTCACGCGATGAAATCAGATAACACAAGGTTCAGCGACAACAGACAGTGGATAGAAGCATCGATAACTTCCCAGAAACTTCGGATACATGCAGGCGCGTCCCGCGCTCTGCGATAACATTTGTTAGGCGGCGAAACGTGGTCGCCCGATAAATATAAGTACACGTCTCAATATATACGACAGCTTCACCTCGTATATTCAAGTTGGAGGTTCAGGACATGAGACAAAAATAGAAGCATTATTCTGTACCTGTAGCATCAAAAAGAAAAATCATTTGCCCGCTTCAAAACTCAATAACAGCATAGCCTGTAGATTGCATTTTTTCGTCGCGCTTAAAATATGTAGTGAAAAAGTTGACAGTCGCTTTAGCACGCTCTAAAGAGCATGACGGTGAAAGCTTTCGCGCCCACGAGAAATTCATTAAATTACTTTGACATTCTCATTCGAATAAATTGTTACTGCCAATTGCTTTCTTTTTGCTTCTTTTTCTCTTTCATCATCATCATCAGCCTATTTTTATCCCCACTGCAGGAAGAAGGCCTCTCCCTGCGATCGCCAATTACCGCTGTCCTGCCCCAACCATTTTGAACTCGCGCTTGCGAATTTCCTAATTTCATCAGCCCGCCTAGTTTTCCGCCATCTTCGACTGCGCTTCCTTTCTGTTGGCACCCATTCCGTAACTCTAATGGACCACCGGTTAACTATCCTACGCAATACATGGCCTGCCCAACTCCTTTTTTAACTCTTTATGTCAATTAAATTACCGCCTATCAGTTTTCGCGCTCTGATCCAGGCACAGCTCTCTCTTCGTGTCTGTTAACGTTGCTCATCTTGTAATTAGGGGAGCTACGGCGCTATAAACACACTTAAAACCGAAAAAAGCGAGTCCTGTCCCGTTCACTTCTACTTGAGTTCTTCATGTTTCGCAGTAAACCCCCTAATTTTAAAATGTACTCTCATCAACGAGCCCGATTTGCCGCTCTAGTCTTCACCTTACGCCAAACATTTTTCATTATATCGCTCTTTGCGTGGTCCTTGCCTTGTTCTCGAGCTTCATGGCCAAACTCCAAGTTTCTGCCCCATACGTTGGCACAGGTAGGATTCAGTGATTCTACGCCTTTATTTTCAATGTCAGTGACAAGCTCCCACTAAGGATCTGGCAATGCCTGCCGTACGCACTCCAACCCCTTTTTATTCTGTAAATTCGCTTGTCATGTTCAGGGTCCAGTGTGAGTAATGGATTTAGATCAACGTGCCCTTGTACAGAATCTGACTGGCAATCGTGAACGCTTGTTCTCTGGCCATTGTCTTTGTCTTCTCAATATTAAACTTCAACCCCACTCTGACACTTTTTTCTGTGAAAGACCTCAATCATTTGTTGTGATTCGTCCCCAGTGTTGCTGAACAGGCCAATGTCATCTGCAAACCGAAAGTTGCTGAGATATTCGCCATTGATCCTCACTCTTAAGCCTGCCCAGTTAAATTGCTTGAATACACCTTCCAAGCATGCAGTGAAGAGCATTGGAGAGATTGTGCCTCCTTTCTTTCTTTATATGCATCTTTCGACTTCTATTGTGGATAATAAAGGTACCTGTGGAATCTTTGCAGATATTTCGAAGACATTCACATCATATATGCCTTCTGTACTCCTTGCTTACGCTATATTTCTATGACTGCTGGTATCTCTCCTGGATCAAATTCATTTCAGTAATGCATGAAAGCCAAAGAAAAGGTTGATTGTACTCCGCAGCTTTCTCAATTACCTGATTGATGGCATGGACGTGTTTCATTATAGAATATCCCTTACTGAAGCAAGCCTGTTCATTTGGTTGACTGAAGTCAAGTGTTACTTTCATTCTGTTGAAAAAAAAAAAACAACTGGGTCAATATTTACTGGTCGCCTAGACATCACCACTGGTTAATGGCACGTTAGAACGGTCGCGGCGACTCCATGAAGACCATTATTTAAGACACATGGGCAGGTTCACTGAATTATTTCTTCAAAACTTATTGTAACACTTTCATCGATGAGGCTAGATGAGGCTTTCCGTCGGTCTGGTTCTCCACTTATTTCATACTGTGCAAGATTATTCCTTCATGGATCTATTCAGAAGGCCGAAGCACTTCAGCACAGACCCTTGCAAATATGTTACTTCTACGTATAATATGCTATTTCGTTTTCTTTGTGCATGTGCATGTATCCTCCGGACAGTTCTGTTCTATTACCAGTGATTGATATGCACTGTTTTTCTTTTTTAATGGTTTTAGTTGTATGTATACAGCTAACTGTATCAGGTTGTATCATTAAAAACTAGATATGCGCCTGACATTGTAGCTGCTACTACATATATGACTATGGGCCTACACTAGCCTTTGGCTACAGGCCCAACAGTTCCTTTCTACAAATTATTATCAATGAAAAATAAACTGAATTGATTTGAATTGAATTGAAAAATTGAATAGCTGCAAAGGCTTGTATATATGGTGCCTTTTGTTTTCTTGTAGCGCAGGCAGAATGAGAGGGACATCAAAAGGTAATTTAGAAGAACGCACAGCGCTAACTTTGAATAACAGATTTATTTCCAGTTCTCGCAAGCATACTTGTACTACCCAGAGCGCCATAAGAGACGTGTACATTGCTTCGCACATGTGACCAAAATCACGAAAACCCTACGCACACACTTTTGTGGCTACACTGATTATCTAAAAGGGCGTCTGTTCAACTAGAACAGAGACAATCGAGCTGTTTTATTGATAAAGAAATTCATGCTGTACTGGCCCAAGCGCTTGAGTTTCGGCGCCATAACACCAGACTGTCGTCCAATTTTCCGACCCGTGAACCATCGAAGGCTTTCGCCTTAAGGAAGAATGAGCACGGATTTATTCGCACTGTAGACAGAAGCGATACACATTAGGTGCCGCAAACACGTTCGCACTTACCTGCTAAGCACCTAGGAATGTAGTGGCATATCGCAAGAGTAATCTGATTATGATGAGCCCATCTTGCTATCATATTGATGTAAGTGTAATGAAAGCGCACCTTGTGCGACATCGACGACATTCAAGCAGGCGATGAAAGTGAGCGGCGTTATAAAGTAAAACGCGTGCAGCGTAACACAGGAGGGTGTCGAGAGGTTTTAGATTACAATTAATAAGATAATATGTTGGGAATATGCTGCTCAATGAGTGATCACAGGTGCTTCTTATCGCTGAGCCATACAAATGAGGGAAAACATAGATTGCTTGTGAAGAAAAAAAAACAAGAAAGTGCAACTATAAGCATAAAATTTCCTAACACAATGAATGCTCCCATTCCGTTTCATTTCTTGTTTCAGTTCTTTCCAAAAAGTAAAGCAGAAGACTTGTTTCGAAATTTCGGCATATTGCCCGCGAAAACCACGATATGGTTATGAGGCGCACCCTAATGGGAAACTGCGCATGAATTTCGACCACACGCGGTTCTCTAACGTGCATCCAATGCACGGGACACGCGCATTTTTACTTTCGCCCCCATCGAAATGTGGCGACCATGGCCTGGATTCGATTCGGCACCCTGGGGTTTAGCGACGCTACCCCAAAGCACTACGCCACCATGGCAGATAAGTAGAAACACCAGGACTAGGACAAAAAGTCGGTGTTCTAGCCGCTTGGCAAAGGCATTGCCCCTATTGTTTTTCGCAGCAGACATTTTGCGTGCATCGGTCAGATATATATAAAGTGACAAACGCGCTTATAAATAACGTAGACATATTGATAAACAATGCGTCATTTCTTAGATTATTCGCACAAAACAGAGTTCTACACATGATCACATACTGATATGGCCTAGTGAAGTATCTTTACAGACAAAAAAAGTGAATTTCAGAAATATATGTAAAAGTAGAGTGCGGAAAAGAATTCCGCGCTTAAAAGGGAACGAGGAATACTAATAATGACAAACATTTATTTTTATTCAGTCACATAAGCAATGAAATAAGCTCACGAATTTCAGTGCACAATAGGGTTTTATAATTGTTCCCTTTTCTAAGATTGAGAAACAGGACTCAGAGTCGACACTGCAGCCTACATTTTGCGTGATTAGTTCGCGCAAAAGCCACGGTCAAAGTTTCGCTCTCAAATGTCGTCCTTCAGGCTTGGTTAGACTATAGATATCAAGAAATCCTGTGCACCTTCGTTTTAGGCTATTTTGATGTTTCGCAGAGATGGTAAATTCATTATGTTGAAGACGTTCCTGTTATGCGTTTAGTATAACTTGTTGCTCGATATCCTTTACAAAAGCAGCCAAATCTACGCATCTATATAACGCTGCCACTTTGACTTTGTTACTTTACAGTTCAAAAATAGAAATCTGAGTCAATGAAATTCAGTAAAGATGTAACGGTAAATGTGAGAGAAATGCGCTAAGATTACGTCGCACCTCTTTGAGGCAGCGCATCCATGATTCAAACAACGTTCATCGCATTGCAATAAGTTGTTCAGGATGTCATTGGACACTTGTCCTGTCTCTACGAGAAGGCAAGTGCACCTGGCTGTAGTCCAGGTGCACCGGTAATACCACAATATATATATATATATATATATATATATATATATATATATATATATATATATATATATATATATATATATATATATATATATATATATATATTTATATATATAAATATATATATATATATATATATACATACAACCGGCTTCGCACAATTGACGCATATTCACTGTGTCTCGCTTCGATATTCCTAATGCTGACACATTAAAATGTTTATGTCTTCTTCAGATGGAAACGTATGCCTGCATCGTTGAAGCTGCCATTAATTCAAGAGCTGACACGCTGACCTTACTGGGGCAGTACCTGTGGCGCAATCCAGAACTCGCCTTTGCCGAGGTCAAAGCCCATGACTACATCAGCAGTTACCTTGAGAACGAAGGATTCAAAGTGGCCCGAAACTACGTGCTCCCCACGGCTTTTCGGGCTCAGTTTGGAGGTGAGATTGCTACTCTGGTAAGATTGCTCCTCCGTACCATTACATTTTCCCGTTCGTCAAGGTTGTGCACACTTGCGATTTGGCTGTCCTGAGAGTCGTAGGAATTCAGATTTCACTATTACGCCGAAGTATTCTCATCATAAGAAAGGTGTAAGCCAATTATACATAGTGTTCTACCAAGCACAACAGCGTGATTGAACATACTGACAGTCAGCTATATAATTCTGCTAACTTCATTCGTAATTAATTTTATTCATTTCGAAATACTGTCAATCCGCTAGAGAAGATTGTTACAGGAGTGGGAACCAAATACCAACATTACAAGAGCATAGGTACGAATATAAAAAAGAAAGAATTCCAAAAACACGAGCAACTGTCTGATTTTCATGGGAACATTTGTAGTATATATATATATATATATATATATATATATATATATATATATATATATATATATATATATATATCTATGCACACACACATAGAATATACACCATTAAAATACTGTGGTTTCAAATGAGAAGAACACAGGAACGGACGAGGCAAATCAACGTTAAATGAAAAGCCTACAGATGGACGTAAGTGGCTAGTATTAGGAGCTTGGGAGCTCCGGTGATGATCATCATCATTATCACCCTGGCTACGCCCACTGCAGGGCCAGGGCCTCTCCCATACTTCTCCAACTACCCCGGTCATGTGCTAATTGTGGCCATGTTGTCCCTGCGAGCTTCTTCATCTCATCCGCCCACCTAAATTTCTGCCACCCCTGCAACGTTTCCTTCTCTAATAAAAATAAAATTCTTCCTCTTCTTTTTCTTCTTGGAATCCAGTCCGTAACCCTTAACGACCACCGGTTATCCTCCCTCCTTGTTAAATACCCTGCCCATGCCCATTAATTTTTCTCGATTTACACTAAGATGTCTTGAACTCGCCTTGGTTCGCTCAGAGAATCTGCTCTCTTCTCATCCCTTTACGTTACACCCGTCATTCTACTTTCCATAGCTCGTTGCGTCGTCTTCAATTTAAGCAGAACCTTCTTAGTAAGCCTCCAGGTTTCTGCCCCATACGTGAGCACTGGTAAGACACTGCTGTTATACACTTTTCTCTATAGGGATAATGTCAAGCTGCTGTTCATGATCTGAGAATGCCGGCCAAACGCACCACAGCACATTCTTATTCTGATTATTTCAGTCTGATGATCTGGATCCGCGGTCACTGCCTGCCCTAAGCAGATGTATTCTCTCACCACTTCCAGTGCCTCGCTACCTATCGTAAACTGCTGTTCTCTTCCGAGACTGTTATACATTACTTTAGTTTTCTGCAGAATAATTTTGAACCCAACCTTCCGCTTTGCCTGTTCAGGTCAGTGAGCATGCATTGCAATTGAACCCCTTAGTTACTAAGCAAGGCCATATCATCAGCGAATCTAAAGTTACTAAGGTATTCTCCATTAACTCTTATCCCCAATTCTTCCAAATCCAGGTCTCCGAATACCTGCCTGCCTGATGCCCTACTTTATTGGCATTTTTTGCTTTTGTTTTGGAGGACTATGGCGGCTGGAGAGGCTCTATAGATATGTTCCAGTATTTTTATAAGCTCTCTACAAAAGCTTAAATTTACCCGCCATGTCACCTGTAAATATTAGTATCAGGTCCACTCGGACATTTCATATTTACTTTTATCCTTTTTTTCTCGAACTCTTTTCTGGAATCTTTTAATCCCATTCCCCATCCCTGTACAGAGTAGCATGCCAGCAGTTATATACGCGCCGGCAAAATTCTCTGTTTTTCCAATAAAGAGCCCTCTCTCTCTCTCTCTCTCATGCGGCTCATCTACACCCTGATTCCGTAATGCCTGCATGACTGCTGTGGTTTCGACTGAATCAAACGCTTTTTCGTAATCAATGAAAGCTATATATAAAGGTTGGTTATATTCCGCACATTTCTCTATCACCTGTTAGATAGTGTCAATAGTGGGATATTGTGAATAGTGTGATAGTGATAGCCCACCTCTTATGTAATACCCCTAACCGGGGTCTTTAAGGTAATAAAGTGAAGTGAACTTAATATGGTCCATTGTTGAGTAGCCTTTACGAAATCCTGTGTTGTCCCTTGGTTGACAGGAGTCTCAGGTGTTCCTAGTTGTATTTGCGATTACCTTAGTAAATACTTTATAGACAACGGACAGTAAACAGATCGGTCTATAATTTCTCAAGTCTTTAGTGTCCAGTTTTTTAAGGAATAAGATTGTATTAGCGTTCTTCCAAGATTGCGGTACGCTCGAGGTGATGAGGCATTGCGTATACGAGGTGGCCAGTTTTTCTAGAACAATCTACCCACCATCCTTCAGCAAGTCTGCTGTAACCTGATGTTCATCAGCTGCCGTGACCCTTTGCATAGCTCCCAAGGCTTTCTATACTTCTTCCGGCGTTATTTGTGGCATGTCAAATTCCTCTAGACTATTCCGTCTTACATTATCTTCGTGGGTGCCACTGGTACTGTGTAAATCTCTATAGAACTCCTCAGCCACTTGAACTATCTTATCCATATTAGTAATATGGAGTTCCGGTGTGATGTCTGCAATTCTCTCAAGAAACCTTTCCAGTGTTGTCTGGGCTACAGTATGTGGGTCAAGCGCATTACAGTCCCTTATTACTTGAGGAAAAAATGAAAAACGGAATCTATTGCTGGTGCAAAAATATTGTTTAAACATTTGGTCATGTTTCTGGCGCGTTTCCACGTTTTCTTTAGCAGTAGCAAAGTATACTGCTAAAGGTTTTAAAATGGCTGTTTAACAATTGATAATAGAATTTCAGACAACGCATTTTGGATCTGTTAACAAGCGCAGATAACTTCGCTGGGCACAGTAGCTTAGTAGGGGAATCACTTCGCTTGTAGCTGTTAAAGATAAATCCTGTTACTTTGCGCTGTACGGCTTCCAGCATAGAAATGTTGGTTTTTGTGTAGCGGAACACATTGTACTCGCATATTCCAGCATTGGCCAAACAAACGTCATGTACGATAAGCGTTTTGTATCTGTGGTAGCGTAACGTTGTGTTCGTTTGAGGAAAAACAAGTTCATTGCTTTTTTCCTCACCTGTTGCACAGGTACAGCCCAGCTGAGATCAGATGAAATCAAAAGCCCCAAATATTTGTACTGAGTCACTGTACGAAAGGAGACACCGTCAGTGATATATGGAAATAATAGTTTACTTTTTTTTTCTTGCTTATGTTTATTACAGCCATTTCTTTAGGATTAACTACAATCCGCCAGTCTCGGCACCCCTGAGCTGCATTATGCAGGGAATCGTTAAGGGCGATTTGCTCGCTAATATCTTTAATCTCACTGTAAAGCATGCAGTCGTCTGCCAATAACGAAATTTTAACGTTTGCTATTTCATAAATAGCATCAATATATAACGTAAACAAGAGAGGTGCCTGAACAGATCTCTGTGAGATACCCGAAAGGACCTTGACTGTGTCGGAGTTAAGTCCCTTATATTGCACGAGCTGGTAGCGATTTGAAAGGTAGTCGCTTATCCATTCAATTATTGGACCATTACCAAGTTTTTCTGTGAGTTTACTGATAAGTTTAGAGTGAGAGACATGGTCGAAGGCCTTGGAAAAGTTTATAAAAATTAGGTCGTATTGTGATTATTCATTTTTTGGTAGCCCAAAGTCATGTAACGCCTCTACGAGTTAGGTGACGATAGACAGTCCACTTCTGAATCCGTGCTGAGCGCCTTGTCCTGTCTCTATTCCTTCTTGTGTGCCGTCACTATTGGCGCTTCACCTATTGAAAGATATGCACCAACTAGCCCCACAACGTGTTTTATTGAGAAGGGGAGATCAGATTGTTTTCTTCTACGTGTTTAGTGATTGGTTTTATGATAATGGGTTCAAGAATTTTACAGCTAGTGCTTGTCAGAGATACGGGCCTGTAGTTGGATGGGAGTGAAGTGGCACAACATTTCTGTACCGGTACTTCTTTCGCGATTTTCCCGTCCACTGTAAAATGGCCACCACGAATTGATCTTGTGAATGTGAGATGAAGATATTTGCTAATCGGTTCAGCATAGCGCTTGAGGAAGCTGTTCGGTATGTTGTCCGGACCACTACTTTACTTTTCATTAAGCTGTAAGAACAGTGAAACAAGGCCAGATGCTGTGATGTTTAAAGACGGTAGTAGTCTACCTTGGCCTCCGTAACTTGCACTTGGTGGAATCTTTAGGCTGATTATCGGTGCTAAAAACAGAGTGAAAGCATGAATTGAAATTATTCGCCTTTATCTTCTCCTCCGCAGCTGAAGACGTAGCAGGTGTCTTCCGCTTTATACTCATGTACCGCAAGAATTTGCCTGGCGAATTCTTGATAAATGTTTGTAGGGTGTGACCAAAAAAGTGCTGCTTCGCGCTTCGTAGTTTGCATTTCAGGATCGACGTCAATGACGCAACCTCAGAGCTAGCACTTCTTAGCGTATATTTGGTCTTTATAACACGTTTGATTTTGCGCTTTAAGTCAATTATGTCGCGGTTATTCCATAGGCTGTGCCTTTTTGTAACCTGCTTTCGTGCAGAGACTAAGTTAGATATACAATGCATGATGCGATGTTTAAACTGGGCCCACACTTCATCTATGCTTCCGTTATTATCTGTAAAAAGATGTGAGAAGTCAGGATACGCGTCAGAGAGGTAGGTCATTATTGCCGCATCATCATCTTTCTCAAATAATAGTACATAATTTACTGTACCAAGCTGTCGTATTGGAGCTGACAAATTCAAAGTTCAAAGAACTATTCTGTGGTCCGATATGCCGTCTAGAGTTTCAATACTTCTGATGTCGGTGAAAAAATGATCGCTCACACATACATGGTCTAATATTGAGTGGGACCCGCCTTGCATGCGCTTAGGCTGAACAACAAGCTGAGTGGGATAAAAAATACATAAAAAGTCAATCATAGTACTGTTCGATAAGAAACCTGTGCTCAAGGAACACCATTTCACATCAGGTAGGTAAAGTCGCCCGCCATGATATTCCTGCCACCAAGCAAGCACGAGTTCGTGTAATCGAAAAGAGAATAGAAGTACTATCGTGGACAAATGAAACGCGAACAGCGGAGCGCGTGGCCGACAGTGCAATCAGCGTCACCTCCATCAGGTCGTGCTCAATTCAGGCGGTGAGTGCGACAGTACGTGTCCCACTGCGATATGTCCGACCACAGTTCACTGTGTGCTAGTTTTATCGCACCAGCGCACCGGCGCGCCACTGACATTGCCGTCAAAGCAGCTGTTCGTGCCACGCGGTGTTGCCTAAAGGCAGCCCGCACATGCGAGACGAGTGTTTGGTTTGCTTGCTATCAAGCATGTCTTTTTATTTATGTATTTATTTTAGCAACCATCATCTCCCCGCTATCACCGAGTCTTTAACTGCTGGAAAGGAGCACTGCTCGTACCACTCAATTGTGTCATTACAGAGATTCGCTTCGATAATACGAGCATTCCAATGGCACTCTCTTTTCAAACGTTTCTCAAGTATTGCAAGAAAAGTATTGAAAAACCAGCCCAGAACAATCTGGCGTGATTAACACCATTTTATTTATTCACCCACGACACTATGAAACCTATGAAGTGTGCTAGAAGATGCTGATCTGGCGTAGATTCCAGCTGCAAGAAATATAGCAGGCAAAAAGTAACAAGGGAAACGCATTTATTTCCAAATGAAGACTCTCTCACGACTTCTTTGAAATGAAAGTTGAACTTGTGGTCCAACTGCTGCGCTCACATTTAAGAGCTTTCCGTTGCAGATGTATAATGGTTGAGAGGCCAACAATATTTTGTGAAATCTCCTCGGGCCGCAGCGACTGCCATCATTCGTTGGGGCAAGCTTTCGAAGAGCCGCATAGCTATATGCGGCTCTTCGTACTGAAGACCGCACGCGCTCCCATTCTTCCTGTACAGCGCCCCACAGTGCATCCTGCGAGCCACTCTATAGCGATCGGCGCGAAAGCCTTTTTCATTGCGGCCCACATATTCTGACATAGGTTCACGTTGGCACCTTGAGCGGGCCAATCAAGGAGCATCACGCCCAATTCTTCTGTTAGTTTCCTTACTGATCAGGCCGCGTGTTGGGCTGCGATCACGTTGGAGATAAACAGGCCACCTCAGAAGGGGCCTTCACGAGCGCACGGAACGACATCGTCCTCAATGACCCTGCGATACACTTAGGCGGTGAATTGGCCTTCTAGGCGAATGAGTGGACCTAGGCCATCCTTGGAAAGGGCTCGCCACACGCTAACAGCACACCGGCCACTACTGACAACATGCTGGAGGTTGCGTGGCTCGAACCTGCGAAAGAAAATTCTTAGGTGCATTGGGTAGCGTTGGCAGATGCCTTAGAAGTGGAAGCACCTGGTACGGAAAAATGGCACCCGATTACAATAATGAGGGGCGATTCGTCTGTTTATTTCGACTGAGAAAGCATCTGCAACTAGTTTACGAAAGGATGGAGTGTTTGAAGTCAATATGGTATTATCTCAGCGCATAAGACAACAAATATATCTAGTGTTTCCTGTTCTCCATATGCTCTCGCGCTGGTCTCATCGCCAGGAAAATGTGGATTCATCTGTGACCATGACGTAAGTCGAGTCCTTAGTCGAACATGACAAATTATATTCAGCAAATAAAAGCCGTTCGCGCCTGTTCGCCTCCGGAGCAGAGGTTCTTGTGCAGGCAACCAATTTCGGAGCTTTGCTTCGTGAAACCGTCTTCGCCCGGTTTTCTAGCTGGCGTCCGCACTAAGTTCGTCCACTATTTTCCTCAATGGGAAAAATGAGGCTTGAGCTGTGCATGCCACGATTTGAAGATTCCGGCACTCTGTCATAGCTCGAAGTCTGTGTCCACGAGGTAGGTTTCCAAGTCGTCCCTCATCACAGTACGCCTGGAGAATACGATTAACCGTCGACAACTGGCTGCCTGTAATGTTGGCATTGTCACGCTACGGAACATTGTAACACAAGAGAGCAATCATCTGAACTCTATTTTTTGTCGACACACCTGGCATGGCTAAGTTCTAATAGCCTTAGGAACACTGGTTCCTGCAATTACATACAATAGCGAACGGCGACACCGCCTCGTTAAGATGTGGCTCTTGTGCAAGCGGCGTCCGAAAGGATACAGTTGAGTAACACGAGCAGTTCTGCTTTAGAGCAGTTAAAGCGGGCCGTTGGCAGCGAGGAGACGATGGTGGAAAAAATTCATTCATAAATAAAAAGCCACGTTTGATGGCGAGCAAAGCACACACTCGTCTAGCACGTGCGGGCTGCCTTTAGGCAGCACCGCGTGGCACGAACAGTTGCTTTGACAGAAATGTCAGCGGCGCGCCTGTGCGACGGCATGACAAAACTACCGCACAGAGACTGCGGTTGAACGTATCGCAGTGGGACACGTATTGTCGCACTCACCGCCAGAATTGAGCATGGCCAGCAGGTCGCGCTAATTGCACTATCGGCCACGCACTCCGCTGCTCGCGTTTCATATGTCCACGAGAGTACGTTGCTTACGCATTCGGGGCCCTGTATATGCCGCCAACGTACACGATACCATCATTCTGGTGAAGCTAACGCCAAACTACACCTACATCATTCACCGCCGGCATTACCGCGTTGGCAATTCTCTGGCGTAAAACAATTGCTACTCCTCCGCCTCTAGTATCTCTATATATGCGAGCAACGGTGTAACTTGCCAGCACGAATTCATGATCACAAATTGTTGAGTGTAGCCTCATTTCAGTTACAGTGACAATATCGGGTTTCAGTGCCAACAAAACAGCGTCAAACTAGTCCGTCTTTTTCTCATGGCTTCGGGCGTTAACATTTAGAATGTTTAACGGCGCCGTTGTCGGGAGGGCTGTCCTTTTGGTAGTTCCACCTCGTTTCTGTTTTCACTTCATCGGTATTGTTACTCCTCTCATCTCAGGCAAAAAAAAAACGACCATTTCTTTGTACTCTATTGTAGATAAGTCTTACCGTTTCCCCTCTGTCGCGGTTTTCTTTCGCAAAGTTCCACAGTTTTCTTCTAGTTTCACGAACTCTGAAGGAGTAGTCTCCGCTTATGGAGTAACCGGTCCCGCTTAGCCTGGAACATGACCGGAGTATTTTAACTTTCTCGCGATAATAGAGTAACGTAAGGATAATTGGCCTGTCTCTAGATTGGTATTCCTTAATTTGACCAAGTCGATGAATACGTTCACTACCCGCAGTCTTTATGTCTAGGGTATCTTGAAATATTGTCTTTGATGCCAGGTCGTGGAACTTCTGAAGTGATTCATTTTGTTGTTCCTGAACGCCATGGACAATCAGATTTTACCACCGACTTATGTTATCCAGTTTAACTTTTCTGTTCATATCCTTCATATTGTTTTATAGTTCCGCTATTCGCTTTACGCAATCAGAAACCTGCTTTTCCAACCTGCTAAGTTTTTCGAGTTCCTTATAATTTGCACATAGTTTCTGGTTTGTGGCAGTGTTTTCTTTCTTAATTTTCTTTATGTCGTCCGTGATTGCTTATAGTTGCTTTGAAAAATCGCCTCCCATCGGTCCCGGATTGGTTTCAGTATCGCCACCAAGTAGCAACAGGAAGTGCAGAGAAATCGTTACTTTAGTAAGCACTTCGCACAATGACCATGGGCATGGGAGCAAAATTAAGCAAACATTATTGCTACGGTAACATTTTCCGTATCGTTTGCTCACCTGTACAAGAAGCATGGACTGGTTTGAAGACCGCATCATGCCGTAGCTGCATGCCCACGGTCGAGTGCCGCAGTGAAGATCACGTTTATAGTCCCGTTGATACACGCCGCCATCAGCACCCCTGGTGGTTCCAATGACAACATCGTGGCCCCTCCAGGAGTGGTGTTTAACTGATGAACGTATATGGGCACCAACCTTTCGTGATCGTTGACCAAGAACAAAGGCGGCGATGAAGGCGCATTGTCATTCGGTGATAGTCTCGCAGAAGCCAACAGACATCCCAGCAGAACCTGTACAAGAAGTATGGACGGGTTTGAAGACGGCATCATGGCGTAGCTGCCGTGCCTACTGATTTACTGATTCACTAACTGACTGATTTAATGGCTGTGTTTACCCAAACAAGGTGACAGATGGGCTACAATAGAGGACATTGAAGGTGGCTTTGAATTAAATATGAATAATGTCATCTTTAATGCGCAGTTGAATGTAAGCCCAACAACTTTACTGTCTTTCACCTCCATCTAAACGTGGAGGAGGCCATGGGCTGAACTTGTGTACCATTATTGCATTTTTTCAACAGCTTCTCACTTTTTCACACTGGCTATAGTTAGGATGGAAATGAACTCAGAAGGCAAGTTTCAATGGCCAGTCATTCTACTAGGACATCCTATTAAGAATAAATACAGCATATAGAACTAAAGGAACATGAACACAAGAAAGGAATCAAACAGAGCAAGTGTATAGTGCGCCATGTGCTAAATAAGTAGTCGTTTGAGTGCGTCTGTACTCGTAGGTGTAGACCAAACTATGTTGTGAACTCCAATTGATAACGGATATGTAGTGGTAGAGCCCTGTATAAAATAATCTGTGGCGCGAGTTCTACAAGTAGATTTATGATCCTAAGCATTACCCGCCAAAATTCTTGTTCAACTCTATTATACAATGCGCATTCAATGAACAATGAGGTAAATATGATGCATAATCCGCATCAACACCATATAGAGAAATGTTGTGTAGCATAAACTAAATTTGTTTGTTATTGTGTATAGAAGGAAGCGTTATTAAGCAACCGAAGAAATTGAAGATGTCCGGCTTGGTTTATTAGCCCACTTAATATGCCGTGCACAGAGGCGTATAAGTGGTGGGACAGCGGTGCACGTCAGGCTGCAATTGCAAATAGCTTGTAATTTCTGGCTGCTGCCTCTCTGTTCTATCAGATTAGTGTCCACTACATCATTTCCAGCTTATCTGTGTGCCTTTCAAAGAGCTAAAAAATACGCGCCTTCACTACGCATTTTCTATTCCACATACAATGTCATTTGCATAACATTTTATCTACTGTCAGTAAAATTCAAACCGGAACAATTCCGAAACTGACTTGAATGCATCTTCTTGTTTCCATGTTTACCAGTATTTGTAACAGTGATTTAGGTCAGCCTACAAAACGTACTCTAGGGTGTAATCCTTGCTTAGAAACCGGCTGCAAATCCACTACACGTCGCACGTCCACGTAAGCACCCGTAACAGGCGTTCTTAACCATTATTTGCTGTTCACGTCTCAATTTATGCTCTTAGTAGACTGGGTGACGTAATTAGAGGCACCTCTGTATCTGCATCATCTCCGACGTGACTAATTGCAGATGGAGACGTGACAGTGGCTGTGCTGTGCGAGTACGACGCCCTTCCAGGTCTTGGCCACGCCTGCGGTCACAACCTGATTGCCCAGGGCTCAGTAGCGGTAGCGGTTGCCGTGAAGGAGGCCCTGCGTCGAGCGCCGCTGAGAGGAAAAGTACGCTGTTTAATCAAAGAGAAATAGTGCACTCGCATCAAGAGTATCTCTGCCTGCGTTGTGCTGTGGGATAACGGACTATCAATACAAAACTGGGCGGGAGGAATGATGAAAAAAGGAATTTTATATAATGTTCATTGAAGTACCGTTAAGAAACCTGTAGCCTTTCAATTGGATCAGGGAGAACTGTTACGCAATGGGGGCCCTATTTTCTCAATTATTTTTTTTTCAAGGAAAAGTATCACGTGTAATTACATTACACGAATTGCAGTTCTTCACGGCGAAGCGGCATTATCCCTGAGATATGAACACAAATTTATTCGCAACATGAGCTAAATATCAGATTGTTTCGAATAGCTCTTCTATAGCTCTGCGAGAAACGAGGTACTTCTCACAGTGAAGTTTTGTTCGCCATCTAGGCTATACCTAACCGGCCTCAAGCGCAAGGTCATTATTTTTATTTTTTTAGCGTTCTTTTTTTTTTGTAGATTCGTTTGAATTCCTCTTCTTTTCGCCTTTAGCGAACGGTTCAGGCGCCACCGCTATCTCCGAGGCCACCCAATTGGCGCGAACTACTAGAAAAGACTAACGCAAAATTAAATAAATTGCTACAAAATTTAACTCTTGAGGCATTATATTTAAGCATATATTTCTTTTTTCTGTGTTTCGAATTTTGTCGTTGACTCTGACGGGGCTCGGTCGCAGCCGCGCCGCCATTATCGCGGGGATTGATCCCTCGCGCAACGCATGATAGGAAAAGTTCAAAATGAGATGTTACAAAACACTGGAATGGTCTCAATTTTCTCATTTGCGCTTCATTCGTCAACCAGAAGTCCAACTACGGTCAAGAGGAAAATGTTTGAAGATTTTGTGTGCCGCGAGAGCCTAATTTGCTATTTCGCAGTGTAGATATACGATCTGAAAACGAGTTCACATGGCACCTGGCCGTACTGAGCCCATACGGCTGTACGGCCATGGAGAAAGATGGTACTTCTGCTACTTCTACCAACTACTGCTAATACAAAGATTAACAGCAGTTTTCTGTATCGACGTTGCCTTGAATTTTCTTTTCCTTGGGTAGTCAGTATAAGGTCAGTATATGCGCGTCACCTGGCCAAGCTGTAGGTTAAAAAAGGTACAATGAAAGGGCTGTGTAAAATGTCAGCAAACAGCGTCCCTAAGCGGATCTTCTTGCGTCGTGAAGCAAGGCGCCAATTTCGGATTTCCGCAGGTCGTGCTGCTTGGCACACCGGCCGAAGAAGGGGGCGGCGGCAAGGTGCATCTCCTGAAAGCTGGAGCCTTTGAAGGCATCCACTTCGCGCTCATGGCCCACCCGAGCACCCGCAATGTGGCTGCATGCGGCACCACATCTGCCACCAAGGTGAAGTTTTCTCGCGCTGCGTGCCCGCTGGCAATGGGTACCACTGCGCGTCCAAATAATTGGGCATGCATGTCACGGGAAAGAAAGGATTCATTTTGCTACCTCATGTGCGCAGTGGTTCCCTCATTTGCAGCGCTATGGTTGAACAAAGTTCAGAGGGCTCTAAGCTGCTGGTAATGTAATGAGAGATAATGCGTTTGCTCTGCTTGTCAGCGAAGAAACGCTGCGAAAGTATCGCTCCAGTCTATGTAAAAGGGTGACAGGCTGCGATGAGCACCGAACAATTTAGCGTTCTCTTATGCGTAATGAACAGAGAGGCGTAGTATGGTATAGAAATTTTGTAAATTTTATCTGGCTCTAGTCTCAGTGGTCTGTTGCGAGAAATACGAGGAGAAAAACTCGCAATACGGCGCTCAGCAAGAGCAAGTGCTGATAATTTACAAGCAAGGTTCTGCGCCTTGATACGCGATTATACTTCGAGAACCAGTGCGTAGCGTTCCCCGTGTTCATATAACTGCATATTCTTTGCATGAATTTCAACCAGTACGCGGTGACCTACAAGGGCCTTCCCGCTCATTCGGCTGCGGCGCCCTGGCAAGGCCGCAACGCGTTGGACGCCGCTGTTGCTGCTTACGTCAATGTCGCCTTGCTCAGGCAGCAAATAAGTCCTGAATGCCGCGTTTCAGGTGAGCCCCACTTTCAAAGACATTAATACACCGGAGGTTCATATGGCTGGCACAGCAAGGATTGAGTGACGGGCGAGTTGGTTCATTATCACGCAAAAAGCGGCGCTTCAAGACGGCACACAGAAGGGGACATGGCGCAGTGTGTGTGTGTGTGGTTCCTTTGTGTCCCGTCTTGAAGCGCTGCTCTATTAGTGATGCCGAGATACGCAAGACATAATGAAAGTGGGATATTTATTAGAATATAATTTGCATAAAAATGGCTCACATGTGGCACAAGTTTCCTAGTGCCAACTTCGAAAAAATAATTTATGGACTAAGTAACCTTGGACATAACTGTCTGTGTTTCTGTGATATGGCTTGCAGTAATATAAACAATGTACACGTGAGTTCGAGCACAGCACATGGTACAAATAATTTTATCGCTTTCTGGCGCCTAATGGCGTCCCTCGGTACCTTGTGAATAAGATGACAATGCAGATTTCATATTCACAATCCAAAGCGGCAGTGCAATTTTTTTCCTTCACATAGCTAGTGCATAAACAGATAAAAAATTAAAACCTACGTCATTGAACTACGCTTGCAGAGCTTGGATATCTGCTTACAAACTAACAAATAACTATACTATACGTAAAAACACACGCACTCAATTGCGCCTTTTTTACGCCACACCGTCGATCAAGGGACTAGCATTTCCTTTGCTTTATTTTCCACCCGCGTTCGGCGCGATATCGCGTATATTCTTCTTTCTCTGAAAGCGGTCAAACAAACACTAGCTGATGGAGCTTCACCGTAACTTTACTGTACAGTTTGACTATTGACAGCAATAAACTCATGCGTCTCACTGCTCCCAGCTTTCTCAGTCCTCCAAATCACATTAATTAAGACAGTGGCAAAGCATCTTTGAATAACAACCACAGATTTCAGTGACCAGGTGGTATTGTCTTCTAAATATGCTGTGCACGAAATCCATGAGCCGTATCCAATTTTTCTGTTTCATTCTTCTTACCTTTAATTTCTGTTTACTTTTTACAAGAATAAAAACCGAAAATATGTCCGCGCCACGTTATGGCTTTTCTTTTCCTTGCCATCACTATAGTTTATTAGACAATTTAATGTACGTTTATAGCCCAGGTTCGTTTAGAGTAATTACTCAGAACGGTAGCTTTATGCAAAACAGTGTTGAGAAGTGTGCGCATTCAAATGCATCTTATAAGTATTGTCTGTCAAATCGGCTGAGAGAACAATCATCGTAATAATCCGCACACGAATGCGACACTAGTATCTTCAAGATTTAAGATTCATTTATTTCTCCAAGAGAAAAATGCCCGGGACAAAAAGCTGACATGGAGCAGCTTTTTGCCAGTTTTACTGACTGTCGTATGGGTGGGGTTTATAAAGTTCCCTTTAGCTGCGGCCAGTTGTACGTATGGCAAACGGGGCGGTGATCAATCAGAGGCTAATGAAACATAGAAGATCGTTAACCGGTGGATCGCCTTCTAATCTTTCCTTACAAAACCTAGATTGTAACTGCACGCCAGAGTTACATGAATGCGCGATATTGTACAGGCACAAGAATGAAGATAGGCGTCTTATGGTAGAGGCATGGCATAGCTATAATGGTGGAAGTGAGTGCGTGAGTCAGCCTTCGATTACATTACATAAGGAAGGGACTAAGTGCCTTAACAGTTATCTCTCGCGTTGACCGGCACATGTGCCCGCCTGACACGTGATGATATCATTCCGGAGCTTGCGCAGATGAGTTTTGAGTCTTCTTTATTCTTTTCACCTCGGTGCTCCCTTCAGTTGATAGTCTGCGTTCGTGTTGCCCACTTCTCTTGTGTCCTGTCTTTACACCTCACCTTTTTGCATAATGAATTCTTACCAACTAGCTCAGCTTTCTGTCGTTCTGAGCTTTATTTCCAGCAGCTTCGGGCCCATTTACAAAATGGCAGCATTGAAGGTAAAAAAATACAATTTCACATACATCCAGAATCAAGGAACCATACACAATGCAGAATTACAATTAAACTTAATGTAAGACAAACGTAAAACTCAAATATAGAATGCACTCAAAAGCAAAAAAGCATAAAAGAACGGTATAGCAGAAACAGAAGGTTTAAAACATAATTAGAATTCATAACTACACTATAGTAAATTAAGCTCAAACACAATACATAGCAGTATTTTTTTATACCATGGCAAATAATATATAACGAATTCCCTAAGTTGGGTTTGAGCCGACCACTTGCTCAAAAAATTGCTGGATTGTTTTTGTTTAGGTTCATTTTTCTGTGTACCGTTTGTTTGTGTTAAGGGTGTTTGGAAGCAGGAAATGCATCATTTGCGAGCCATACGTTGTGCGAAGTCGGGGTAGATGCCATTTCTCTTTGCGTCTGGTGCTTGTAAGAGTTGTGCGTTTGTGTCACCGATGAGAGTTAGATTATGAACTTAGCCCGAGGTAAGTTCAAGTTATTCAAGGCGTGAAGTATGGTAAATGACACTAGATGATGGATGGGAGAAATTCTATGTTTATTAAACAATGGCCTGGTATGAGTTAGGTAATCTGAGCCAGAAACTATGCGAATAGCTTTTTTTGCAGAAGGAGTAGTTAGTTTAGATGCGCGCGAGCCGCAGTTACCCATACAAGATGACAGTAGCTTATTTGAGAATGAAAAAATGAATGGTATGTTAATTTTTTTTACTTTCACGGGAGACAAGTCACGAACTCGTGAAAGAGCTCCTGCAGATTTTGACGAGCTTAAACAAAGATAACGGAAGTGATTAGCCGATTTAAGATGTTCGTCAAATATGATGCCAAGAGATTTATATTTACTTACGATTTCGATAGCGTAGTCCCCAATAACCAGTGGGTTTGATAGCGTAGTCCCCAATAACCAGTGGGATTGATAGCGTAACCTTCCGATTTATCGAACGAAAAATAACCGCCTTTGTTTTATTATAATAAATATTTAAGCTCTTTAGAGGTTACCAGTTATGGAGGTTTTATAATATGACGTTCGCTTCAAGCAGGAGCTCATTCGATGAGTTTTCATATAAAGAAAGACTAGTGTCGTCGGCATATATTATAAATTTAGTTTTCTTCGAGATATGCATGAGATCGTTTATATGCGCGTTAAAAAGAAACGGACCTGAGATGCTGCCCTGCGGTACTACTCATCGTGTATATTCAAAACTGGAGCTACAACCGTCGACACATAGAGATTACTGCCGTTTTTCAAGGTATGACCCTATCAGCTTAAGCGGCTTGCCTCTGATACCGTATGCGCAAAGTTAACCTAAAAGAATGTTACGATTAATGCAGTCAAGTGCTTTGTTGAAATCAATAAAAGTGCCCAGTGTTAGAAGTTTATTTACAATGTTTTGCAAAATTAGTTATTTTTGTTTAAGTAGCGCAGATTCCTTAGATAAGCCTTGCCTAAAACCAAATTGGGAATCTGTGAACAGGCAATTATCATTAAAGTTAATTTCCAAACTCTTAAGCAAAATTTTTTCAAGTATGGTTTCGAGAAAATCGGCAGAATCGATATTCGTCTATAGTCGCCCATGTCTTGTATCGTTTATGGGTAACAATCACTTTGGCTAGTTTTAGTCTGTCTGGGAAGGCAGAGGAGGGTATCGATAGGTTAAATATATACGATAAATGAGGTGCAAGAAGGTCATGTACAAATTTAATTGGTGTTACTGACAGACCTTCTGCGTAAAGGCTGGAGCTATTCTTCAAGGCCATTAGTGTAGCCAAAACTTCGAATGGATGGGTAGGTGGA
Organism: Dermacentor variabilis; assembly: GCF_050947875.1. Classification (NCBI taxonomy): domain Eukaryota; kingdom Metazoa; phylum Arthropoda; class Arachnida; order Ixodida; family Ixodidae; genus Dermacentor; species Dermacentor variabilis. Next base: position 111,701,154 of record NC_134577.1, on the reverse strand, counting down.
AAGAAAAGGAGTCAGGTGTCTGTGCAGAAATAAAGCAGGTAGCATCTTTGTTGTAGTCTGATTTAGGGAGACCAATAAAGTGTTTATTAAAGCTATCGGCTAGTTCAGTACCAGTTAAGGTTACACCGTTTATTGTAAGACCTCCTATGGAATTGGAGAGCTTGGGCATGGTAACGACTGCGTTTATTGTTTTCCAAACTAATCTCGCATCACATAGGCCATCTTCGTTAAATATATTCGTATAATATTCCTTACGCGCCTTACGCAACTCACTGTTTAATTTATTTCTGAAATGTTTGAAGGCCAAATCTCGGCTGGATAAAATTTTTTTTATACATCTTGTCTTTCTTTTTTATCTGTTTATAGAGAGACGGCGTAATTCATGGTTTTGAATTTTTTTCAGATTGGCGCTTTGTGGACCACAGGAAACATGTATCATATATATTTCATGAAATTTATTGATAAATGTATTGTACGCTTCATCTGCACTGCCATAAGTATAAATCTCGGACAAATCAGCAGTGTTTACCATTTCTCCAAATTTATGAAGATTTGTGTTATTAATTGACTGGTAGGTAAGAAGGGCTTTTCTAGTTAAAGTTGAAAGTATTTGTACAGCAGACACAGAAACTGGGCAATTGTCGCTAAGGTCGGACGACAATCTACCAGCACATTCGACTGTAGTGTCTGCATTCACGACGTATAAATCTATAGTTTTCTGGCTGGAAGCAGTAATTCCTTTTGGGAGACACCATTACGTTTGTAAAACCATTGGAGTCAATTATGTTGGCAAGACTAAGTGACGTGTAATTATCTTCAGCTGTATTTATATTAAAATCGCCACCCAAGACCACAATATAACGGGTAAAAGAACAAAATTCTAGAAATTTGTTACCATAATTGAGAAAATGGTCATTCTTTCCTTTCGGGGGCCTATAGCTGACTGATAAGATTTGATGGTTATGACATAATGTGAGACTTTCATAGTCATTTGTTATAAGTGAAAATTCATCAACAAGCTCGGATGCATAACAAGATTTAATATAGATTGCAAGGCCGCCCCCTCGGGTCCCTCTGTTCAAGAAGAAGTGCGAGAATGATTTCATCGAGATGAGATCATTTTCTTGTGCGCACCATGATTCAGTAAACATGAAACAATCAAAAGATACCGGTAGATTATGTATCCGCTGATCCACTTGTTCGTACTTATGCCTCATTGAGTGAATGTTTAAATGCGACGCTGAGAACAAGCCTTTCTTTGCCATAGATCCCAGTTCACAGGGGCAAACACGTTCCAAATACTGACTGACTGTCATCAGGAAATGATAAGAAGAATAAAGTACGTGAGCATACAGGAAATGGTTGGTAAGCGCAACAAGCCGAGCTCTTGCCGACATATGTAGATATCTCTGGTACAGTAACAACAACCATGGGGGGTTGTCAAATTGTAGAATATAAAATTGGGCAATCAAACTTGATGCTTCATCACAACTGAAACTGTTTACTGCCGCAACCTTAAGCACAGACACACAGGAAAGTAATATGACGCAATTATTTTTTGGTATAATATCCCTACAAGCAATGTACGAGGGCAGACAAAACTTCTACGGTATAAGCATGTCGCACTGCAAGTGAGCTTCGTTTCAGAAGCATAGATATGCGACATGTTTTCAAACGTTGTCATTTCTGCGCAAGTGACACCTTTTGCTTTAGACACCATCTGATGATGCAGTGAGCCTCGCAATGTCCTCTCTGCATGCAATTCTGATTGTGGGCGCATCATCCGTTTGACGAGCGAAGATTTTACCATTGCGCACCCAGACATGCTTCCATTTGGCTTGGCGTTTCTGCGCAGTTGCCTCGTCCAGAATGCGCTTGAGTTCAGGGCAAAGGCTCTCATTAACGAAAATTCGCATGTCAGAATCAAAGCCAACGTCAGCGCATACCAATTTTGCAGCGCGCGCTTTCTGAAGAAAAGCGTCACGGACACGCCTCCGATTGAACTGCGCCAGTGTATTTTTTACTGCCGACTTTGCTGTCGGCACGCGGTGAATTACGTCAATGTCAATTGGGAAAATACAGGCATTCACTTTTGCTGCAATTCTACCTATTATCTCGGTTAGGTTCTCTGGCGTGTTGCAAGGAACACCTTTAATTTGAACACTTGTGTTTCGAGAGTATTGTTCGGCATGGAGGAGACAACTTTCATGAGCCTTCAACAGCTGTGCAAGGTAACTGCAACGACTTTCAAGCAGAACGTTCGCCTCTTTCAGTTCCTTGTTCTCCCCTTTCATTTTATCATACTCTTTACTAATGAACGTAAGGCTGGTCGTCACCTCCCTCATTTCTTTCCGAAAATCTCTGTCAAATGTGTCTCTAAAATCTTTAAAGTCTGCATGAAGTTCACGTTTCAGTTCCTCGAAAAGGGTCCTTATTTCTTTAGACAGTGCAACGCAAATACACCATGGCAGCAGCACCAACACCAGGGAAGAAAACGAAAAAATAATTTCAGTAAGATAGGGCAGCACAGACCTGCGTAGAAGAAGCACACGATTGTGAGTACGTCGACGCTTTTTGACAACTGGTTCAAGAAAAATAAATAATTTTGCGCACTGCAGAGAAGTCGATGTTGTGCAACTAGCTCTTTGTGTTTAGTGTGACAACATGCAACCTAAGGTTTGCGCTAACTTCAGATAAAGTATTAAGAACGGGCTCTTTTGAGGGAAGATAAGTCTCAGTAACACATGGCGTCAAAAGTTGCGCCATTGGCTTTTAAACGATATTATGGGCTGACAGTTATTGATGAGGACAACGAGCGCCTACATGCGTATAGCGAGAAACGAACATATTGTCACGGGGAGAATCTATATACGAAGGGTGCATTTACAAGGCAAAGGCGCACAACGCTACCGCAATGGTAAGGCTAGCGCATGCAGACCAGAAAGCCGCACGATCGTCGCTTCATTGTCTAAACACCGACCACATGATCGCCACCCATGACAATATGTTGCCAATTTCTAATAAAGATTCTTTACTTTATCCCCTCTCCACCTTGTCCCATACGCCAGAGATGCAAACGTTGCGTTCTTGGTAATTCTTCCGTTGAAAATGAGCGCAATTATTTTAGGAACGAGGCTGCAAGCAAAATCCAGATGCGAGTCTTCCCTGTGAGAGACTTGCTGCCTCAGTCAATGAGCACGGAGTCGAAGCTCTTCCTGTGCTACGCTATATGTTATATTTATGTACGTACTATATCTGTTTGCAGGCTTGTCATCAAGTTAATAGATCAGTCCAACACATGTCATAGAATCACCGTGTCATAGCGGGAATTGAGAATATTGGAACTTAAAAGTGCACATATAATAAGAATACATCTCCACCATTTTCGGCCGTTTCTTATATAAGAGTGTTTTCTCACGGGTCAGCGTTTGGCCACCTACCAACCATGGTCGCGATTCCTGTGATGACAGCAAATTCACCACGATGATCTTAATCGCTAAGGGAACTTCCGTACAAGCGCCTAGTGAATTCGGGCCCAGATGCGCAAATTTCGCATGCAGGTGTAAACAAAATGTTTTCTGTTACGCCAGCGAAAGAAATATGTCGATGCAGACCAAATTCGCGTCATTTATTTCATTAATGTCAAAAGTCACCAGCTGAATCTCATGTTCTGTGCTTCGCAGGTATCTTCCGCAAAGGCGGTGAGCAGCCCAACATTATACCGGATGAGGCTGTGCTGGAATTCGATTTGCGTGCTCCAGACGCTTCCAAACTGAACGAGCTCCAACGTAGGGTTCGCGACTGCTTCGACGCCGGGGGCCAAAGCGCAGGATGCGAGCTGAGCGTGGAGGAACTGATGCCCATGTACATGAATCTGGTGCCGAACTTTGTCATGGCGAATATTTACAGGGCTTACGCGGAACAGCAGGGTGAGCCTTCATCTTGGAGGTTCAATATTAAGCAGCAATTTTATATAATTTAATTGTTGTGCTTGTAGCCTTTCAACTATTGCTATGCAGAAAGCAGATGAATTTATGGAGGGAAAGACAGTCTTATGTCCGGTGTGGAAAATTAACGTTATAAGTTTTGGCATGGACTGAAAATTGGGCGACATAAAGATTGCGGCATGCTTGGGGAATTATCGTCCGATGTCATTCTATGCTTCTAGCAAAACAGTAAAAAAGCGGCTTTGTGGCACGGCGTACACTTACGTTTAGGACACTTGCGTATCTAGGTCCGTCCTCAACTTCTCCCCCCCCCCCTCCGCTTTTATGAATGATTGTAAGACCATCATTACACAAGAGGTTCATTTTTAACTGTAATTTAGGGGTTTTATATTCCACAACTGCCATCTCATACATCTAACACCCGAACTCTGTCGAGTGAAGCTAGCTTAGCAGGCCTTTTTGAGAAACTATCTTGCAGTGTTCGCGATATTATTGACCTTAGTGATGCTAAGAACTGGTGACGCTTATAATAAGCTTCGAATAATGAACACCTTTCTCGGGAAGCGTAGCAAAGGAAAATGGACCTGAAAAAGTCCTAATGGGGAAACAAGAAATGGAGTTGACTTGATACTTTCGGCTTATCGCAGCATAGTGCAGGATGTAGAAGTGACAGGTAGGGTAAAGTCCAGTGATCATAAGTTAGTGAGGGCTAGGATTCGCCTCCATTTGAAGAGGTAAAGAGCAAAATTTATCAAGGAGAAACAGGTCAACATAGAGGGGCAGTAAGAGTAAGAGCAGACAAATTCAGGCTGGTACTTACAAACAAATATGCAGCCTTAGCACAGAGAGACGATGATGACATAGAGTAATGAATGAAACCGCAACTACGCTGCCTTCAGAATCCGCAATTGAAGTGGGAGGCAAGGCACCAAGGCAACCAGTAGGCAAGTCCTCCCAAGTAAAAAGGGACCTAAAGAAACGACAAAGAATGAAGGTGTTCAACTCAAGAGATAAGATGGAATTCGCGGAACTGTGAAAATTGATCAAAAAGGAGAAAATAAGTGATATTTGAAAGTATATTGTTAAAAAATGTACGCTGCCTGAAATCATAAGAAGGAAATTTGGCCTAGGACAAATCGAGCTGTATGCACTAAAAATAAGCAGGGTAATATCATCAGAAACCTCGAGGATATAGTAAAAGAAGCGGAAGAATTTTATACTGACCTGTACAATGCCCTGAGGAGTCAGGATGCCTCCGTAAGAAAGAGTAACGAACAAGATACAGAAACTCTTCCTGTAACTGCCGATGAGGTCCTAAGGGCCTTGCAGTCTAGTTAATTGCAGCCTATTTAATTAAAGAGGGAGGCGACATAATGGTTGGAAAACTGGACGGTATTTATACGAAGTGCGTATCGGCTGCAATGGTCCCAGAAAACTGGAAGAATGTATACATTATACTGATCCACAGAAAGGAAGACGTTAAAGAATGGAACAAAATATAGGCCCGTTAGCCTACTGCCTCTATTACATAAAGTATTTACCAAAATAATCTCCTATATAAAGAGAGCAACACTGGATTTCAGTCAACCAAAGGTACAGGCTGGCTTCAGGAAGAGATACTCTACAATGGATCACATCCATGTCATTAATCAGGTTATCTAGAAGTCCGCAGAGTACAATAAGCCCCTCTAGATGGCTTTCATAGATTATGAAAATGTATTTGACTCAATAGTGATAGCAGCAGTCATATAGAGGCATTTAGTAATCAAGGAGTGCAGAACGCTTACGTAAATAACTTGTAAAATATCTACAGAGGTCTACAGCTACCTTAATTCTACACAAGAAAAGCAGGAAGATACCTATAAAGAAAGGGGTCAGACAGGGAGGGAGAATCTCTCCATTGCTATTTACTGCGTGTTTAGAAGAAGTATTCAAGCTATTATACTGGGAAGGCTAAGGAAAAAGGATCGACGGCGAATATTTCAGCGAGCTTGGTTTTGCCGATGACACTGTTCTATTTAGCAACAATGCAGACGAGTTACAACAAGCGGTTGAAAACCTACACATAGAGAGCGTAATACTGGGGCTGAAGATTTATATGACGAAGAGAAAGATAATGATGAATAGCCGGGCAAAGGAACAAGAGTTCAGGATCGCCAATCAGCCTCTAGATTCCGTGAAGGAGTAGTTTACCTAGCTCAAGAAATCATACGGAACACATATCATGAGAAGGAAATTCACAGAAGAATAAAGATGGGTTGCATCGCATACGGCAGACATTGTCGGCTCCTGACTGGAAGCTTTCTATTATTATTTAAAAGCAAGGTGTACAATTCGTGCATTTTACCGGTGCTGACATATGGGGCAGAGACTTGGAGACAGACGAAGAATCTTGAGGACAAGTTAAGGTCCCCGCAAGGAGCGATGGAAAGAAGAGTGTTAGGCGTAACGTTAAGAGAAAGAAAGTGAGCGGCTCGGATCAGAGAGCAAACGGGGATAGCCGATATACCAATTGACATTAGGAATTGACATTAGGACAATAACTGGCCTGCTCAGCTGAATAAATTGAGCTGAGCAGGCCATGTAGTGCGTAAGTTAGATTACTGGTGGGCCACTAGTTTTACAGAACTGGTGCTAAAAGAAGGGCAGCGCAGGCGAGTGCGGTAGAGGACTAGGGGGGGGGGGATGAAATTAAGGAATTCGCAGGCGCTAGCTGGATCCGGTTGGCGCAGCACAGGGGTAATTGGTTATCGCTAGGGGAGGCCTTCGTCCTGCAAAGGACATCAAATAGGTTGATGATGATGATAAATGAGGCCGTGGTTTTACGATCCAAAACAACGATCTTATAATGAGATCATGCATTCGCTTTCATTAAAATCAAGCCGCCGTTGCAAGCATTTGATCCCACGACCTCATGATTAGCAGCACATTAGGTTCATTAACAAAATAATGTTATAATACTGATTCACTACTTGAGTGCCACTGTGACAAGGTACTTTCCAAACAGCCTAATTCTCGTTTCTTTCGTTGTTTTCAAACAGGACTGCGTTTCCCGGATGGTGACGACTCTCCTGCGAGCAGCGCATCCACCGACGTGGGCAACGTGTCGCACACCGTGCCCACCATACAACCGTATTACACTTTGGAAGCAGTCACGTCGGGCGGAAACCACACCGAAGGCTTCCGAGAGGCCAGTAACGACCAGCGATCTTATGACGTCACCTTGAAAGTTGCGAAGGCGCTGGCACTTACCGCCGTCAGAGTAATGAGTGACTCGTTAATTCTGACGGACGTGAGAAGCGAATTTGCAAGTTCACTGAATTCAACCCTGGATGAAGGACGAGTTCGCAGAAGCAGCACAGTGAAAACATTGCCGACCTGTAGCCCAACCTCACGTCGCTAAGGCCACCTGAGATAATCTGAACATGTCCTTAGCAAATGAAACACGCCGCTCTAATTATAAACCGAGAAATAAAGGCAATGCCAGATGACCAAGTCAAATTGAAACACCTCTTATGCGTCCATGAGGAAATAATTATCCTGAAATAACCAAGAAAAAGAGTTCTCTTTAACTTTAACAGAATTTTTAAAACCGCCTGTGGCATATAGCACAAATCTAGTCATTTAGATTGATTGCTTGAAAAAGCGAGCATAACTCTGTAAACCAAAATGCAGTATCGACTCACACAATTTCAGCAAAGAATATTTTAACTAATCATATAAGGGCAAAAATTGAAATAAATGAATTGAAACGAGCGATTGCACAAGTCACATCCACTTTAATCGAATTAAGAAACTAGCACCAGCTTTGAGACAAGCACTGTCGAACTTGGGGTAAAAATACACTGTTATTCTGCTTACTGTTTAACAACACACTTTTTTGTGCAGTGAATCACGAAAATTGCTTAAACACCGACGCATCTCGTCGGAAACACTGCGAATATTATCCGGAAAGTGGTGTCATTCTGAGAATTTATTCCATGTGGATAATACTTTTGAAGTCACCTGCTTCAATCCCAAATTGAAATATTTGTAATAGGCAAGAATATAAAAATTTAGTTCGCGACAATTTGTTGATTCGCCTAATATTCTTTTTGATTTCTCGTTCAAATGATGTGCAACTCTGGGAGAAATCCATATCAAAAATAGAATTGTATGGCATGGCCACTGGTGATATAAAAAAATGTTGGGGCATAAAAAACAATATGCCATGGCATACTACGCATGATATGTTTTTTCCCCGCAGGGGCGTCTGCGTCAGTAGGCGTTTTGTGTGTTGCGACACAACGGACCCGAGCACACGAGAGTTGGACCCTCCCGCGTGTAGCCGTGCGCGGCTTAGCCGTGTCTGGGGAAAAGGGGATCCTGGGGGTTGAGCCGATGCTGGGTGTTTGAGCCGGTGCTGGCTGTGTTGCCCCCCGGCGGAGGCAACACACCTCTTCGGCCTCGGCTTCACATAGACGGCACCCCGGGACTGACCCACCCGGGGGACATCGGCAGTCGCCTTTTCCTGTCCTCCTCTCCAATCTTCGTCTTTCTCTCTCGCCTTTTTCATCTTTCCTGTCTTCTCTTCACTTCTGCTAACTTCCTAGTCTCCCGGCGGCAAGGGTTAACCTTGTGTAGCTAGCCAGCCTTGGTTATGCTGTATTTGGTTATAGCAGTGATGTACGGCTGGCGTTGGCAGGGTTTCTTTAGCAGGAACTCCTGTCACGTCCCCCTGTTGGGCTCCATGGTGGGTGGTCGGCATCGCGGCCGAAAACCCTACTGTACTCATGGAAAACGCTTTTCCTAAACTCCCTGATCGCCCTCACAAATGAGGGCGCACCGAAGATCTCTTTCAGATTTTCGGACGACAAGTCCAGAACTTTCCTAGATATCATGTGATCCACTCAGAAAACCCAGACAAACTAGTGCGTAACATTTCACCGTTCCTTGTTTCGAAGTCTTTAACTGAAGTTTTTGGAACAGGATGTAAGGCGTCGAGAATGACAAGTGGTGATCTTCTCTTGGAGCTCCACGATAAGAAGCAGTACGAGAAACTGCCGAAACTTGTCTCATTTGGCGAGACCCAAATAACAGTAACTCCGCACCGTACCATGAACACCACCCGCGGCGTTGTCTCGGACGAGGACATGCTAGAGCTCACTGAAGCTGAACTCTTGGAGGACTTCAGTGAACAGAATGTCATAAATGTTAAGCGAATTAAGATCAGGCGAGACGGTAAAGAGATCAATACGAAACACCTGATACTCACTTTCGGTTCAAGTGTCCTCCCCGAGTCCATCGAGGCCGGTTGTATCAAACTTCGTGTTAGGCCATACTTGCCCAATCCTCTCAGATCCTATAAGTGCCAAAGGTTCGGCCACAGTTCACAGAACTGTCGAGGCCGGATGACATGTGCCAAGTGTAGCGACACTGAACATTCCTCCGAGACATGCCAGAAGACTGCACATTGTGTCAACTGTGATGGCGAGCACGCCGCATACTCGCACGCCTGCCCGTCCTGGAAAAGAGAAAAAGAGATTGTGACAATCAAAGTCAAAGAAAATATATCTTTCAAGGAGGCACGTAGGCGGGTGTCATACCTGTCTAAGAGCAGCTTTGCCGATGTGGCGCGTAAGGGGGCAGCGTCACAACGGCCTCCGGCGGCTGTCCGACCCACAGGCAGTGAGTCGGCAGTTACGCCATCTGCCCCCGCGGCGGTTGCAGCTAGCGCTGCTCCGTCAACCGAGGAGAAGGGACCATCCACCCCGAAGGTGGGTGCAGCCGAGGCTGCCCCAACCTCCGAGGCCCCTTCCAGCGCTGGCAACGGCCAGCGCAGCCAAATCCCCCAGGGAGCCCCATCGACCTCCGGTCTGGTGGGCGCAGGGGTCTTGCCCGCCAAGGCGGGACTCCCTCTGAAAACCTCTCGCTCGCAAGAGCGCTTGTCCGGCACCTCAAACGAAGCAATGGACACTACACCTGTCCCCAAGGCGCACCAAACGCCTAAGGAGCGTCGAGAATCGCTCGAACGCTTCAGAAAGAACAAAACACCTATTACAGGGCCTCGAAAGGGCTCTGTTATATAAGGCATCCACTCCGTTTCCGTAAACACAGCACCAATTTGCCTTAAACATGGATACACAAATCATTCAATGGAACATCAGAGGTCTCCTTAGAAACCTTGATGATTTGCAAGAACTCATCCACAAACATAATCCAAAAGTGCTGTGTTTACAGGAAACACACTTAAAATGTAAACACACAAACTTTCTCCGTACGTATGTTACGTTTCGCAAAGATCGCGAAGATGCCGTCGCATCATCGGGTGGTGTTGCGATTCTTACTCATAGAAGTATTGCGTGTCAACCTTTCCAGCTACAAACGCCCCTTGAAGCAGTGGCGGTTCGAGTTGTCCTACTAAACAAACTCATCACCATTTGCTCCCTTTACATACCCCCACATTACCAACTGAACAAACATGAATTTCACTCCTTGATCGATCAATTTCCAGAACCTTATGCTGTTCTTGGCGATTTCAATGCGCACAGCTCCCTGTGGGGCGACTCGCGTATAGATGCGCGAGGTCGCCTTGTTGAACAGTTCCTTTTTTCTTCTGGAGCGTGCCTTCTCAGTAAGAAAGAACCCACATATTACTCTCTTGCAAACCGATCCTTTTCGTCAATAGATCTTAGTATAGTCTCCCCGTCTGTACAGCCTGAACTTGAATGGGAAGTTACCGACAACCTTTACGGTAGCGACCACTTCCCTATACTGCTAAGATCATATAAAGAAAACGAATATCCACCATACGCTCCTAGGTGGAAGATTGAGACAGCTGATTGGGAGAAATTTCGATCTCCAACTAGTATCTCATGGGCTGACCTGTCTTCGTTAGGAATTGACGCTGCAGTCGAGTTTTTTACAGCATTCATAATAGATGTCGCATTTAAATGCATATCAGAAGTAAAAGGCTTGGCCTGCAAACGGCGTGTCCCAAGGTGGAACGACGATTGTAGGATCGCTCGTAAAAAACAGAACAGGGCGTGGGGGTTGCTACGCGCTTCTCCCACTGCAGAGAATCTAGTCAACTTTAAAAAAGTAAAATCCGAAGGCAGGCGAACCCGCCGACAGGCCAGACGAGAAAGTTGGCAGAAATTTCTATCGAGTATTAACTCGTTCAGAGATGAGGCGAAAGCCTGGAACAGGGTCAATAGGATAAGAGGGCGACAAGCACATGCACTCCCTTTGGTAAACACAGAAAGCGATACCCTACAAGATCAGGCGGACTCACTTGTGGATCACTTTGAGAGCGTGTCAAGTGCCAACCATTACTCTCAATCCTTTCTGAAATATAAACAAATAGAAGAATGTAAGCCACTAATGAGAAAATGTCAACAGAATGAACCATACAACTGTCCTTTCAGCATTGCCGAGTTGAGAGCTGCCTTGAGCGCATGCAAGAGCTCTGCACCGGGATCTGATAGAATCATGTATGAAATGATCAAAAACTTACATAAAGACACCCAAGTTACACTAGTCACAATTTTCAACACGATTTGGGCTGCGGGATACTTCCCGACTACATGGAAAGAAGCCATTGTGATCCCGGTTTTGAAACAAGGCAAAGATCCTTCCTCAGTGGCAAGTTACCGCCCGATAGCCCTGACAAGTTGCCTTTGTAAGGTATTTGAAAAAAAAATGATCAATCGCCGTCTCGTGCATCTCCTAGAGTCCAGTAAAATGCTTGACCCATTTCAATGTGGTTTTCGGGAAGGGCGATCTACAACCGACCATCTTGTGCGCATCGAAGCGAGCATTCGCGATGCCTTCGTGCACAAGGAATCTTTCTTATCTGTATTTCTGGATATGGAAAAAGCGTACGACACAACCTGGCGGTACGGAATCCTGCGCGATCTTTCCGCGCTAGGTATCCGCGGCAATATGCTAAATACTATAGAGAGCTACCTAGAGAACCGTACATTTCGAGTGAAAATAGGTCCTGCACTGTCGCGTACATTTATTCAGGAAACCGGGGTACCCCAGGGTGGCGTACTCAGCTGCATGCTCTTTGTCGTAAAGATGAACACGCTTCGTGCATCTTTACCACCAGCTATTTTCTATTCCGTCTACGTAGACGATATACAAATAGGTTTTAAATCCTGCAGCCTCACAGTCTGCGAGAGACAGGTACAGCATGGTTTGAACAAGGTGTAACAGTGGGCAGCGAAAAATGGATTTAAAATCAATAATCACAAGAGTTCTTGTGTTCTGTATACACGAAAGAGAGGCCTGGTTCCGGATCCTTGCTTAGAACTGTGTGGACAACAGATACCTGTAAACAAAGAGCACAAATTTCTATGTGTTATACTTGACAATAGACTCACTTTCATCCCACACATAAAACATCTTAAAGAAAAATGTCTGAAAACAATGAGCCTATTGAAACTTCTATCGCAGACTACGTGGGGTAGTGACATGACGTGCCTAATGAATCTCTATAAGAGCCTGATTCGGTCACGATTAGATTATGGTGCCGTGATCTATCATTCTGCCGCCCCGAGCGCGCTAAAGATGCTAGATCCGGTCCACCATCTAGGAATCCGCGTAGCCACGGGAGCTTTCATAACGAGTGCCATACAAAGTTTATGTGCAGAATCGAATGAGTGGTCACTTCCTATCCAGAGAACATACATCAGCCGAACATATTTTTTGAAAGTCCACTCTAATCCTCAACATCCGTGTTATAATTCCGTTAACGAGATGACATACGCTACACTCTTTCGCAATCGTCCCTCCGTAAGACAGCCTTTCTCGCTGCGTGTGAGGAAGCTTAGTGAAGAAATGCATGTTCCACTCCTCGAGCTTCGCCTAATGCATCCAGCCAAGCTGCTACCTCCTTGGGAGTGGCAGCTGATACAATGCCACACATCTTTCGTTCAAGTTACAAAGCACGCTTCAGACATTGAAATCCAAATGCATTTCCGGGAACTCCAACACAAACACTCCTGCACGGAGTTCTACACAGACGCATCGAAGTCGCACGACGGGGTGTCCTATGCAGCCGTCGGTCCATCCTTCTCGGAATCCGGCGTACTGCATCCGGAAACTAGTATCTTTACGGCTGAAGCCTACGCAATATTATCGACCGTGAAGCATATAAGGAAATCGAAACTCAAAAGATCAGTTATATATACAGACTCCCTAAGTGTCGTGAAGTCTTTGATATCGTTCTGTAAGCACAAAAATCCTGTTATAATTGAACTCTATTCCGTGTTATGTAAAGCATATGTATCTAACCAGCATGTGATTATATGCTGGGTGCCTGGCCATAGGGGCATCCAGGGTAACGTTCTAGTGGACCAGATGGCGACATCAATTTCACTGCATGCAGTTAATCCTACTGCTTCAGTCCCTGTCACAGGCCTGAAGCCTCTGTTAAGAAGGAAACTACGAAACCACTGGCAACGCATGTGGGACGAAGAAATAAATAATAAACTGCATGTAATAAAGCCACAATTAGGTTTCTGGCCTCCTGTAACAAAATCCCGCCGGACAGATGTCCTCTTCTGCCGTCTAAGAATAGGACACACTTTTCGCACACATAACTTTTTACCTCACGGGAAACGTGAGGTATCACGTTTCCCGTGAAAGGGATCACGGGAAACGAGCCTCCAACCTGCGGTAGATGCGGGGAGAGGCTGACCGTCCTCCACGTCCTCCTGGAGTGTCGGGAAGCCGAATATGAAAGAAAGAAACATTTTCCCTTAGCATACCGGCAGCTCATCCCTCTTCATCCTGTTATGTTACTTGGTCCAGAACCACTCCTTGACGCCAACGCCGTCCTAGGTTTTTTGAAAGATGTTGTGTTGCATGTTATTAGCCCCACACGTTCGTAGCGCTTCCTCTCTCCAGAGGATGCCGCTGCGATAATTACTTTGAATGGCACATGCCTCTAGGCCCTTGTGGTTCAAGGGCTCTGGCGAGGTAGTAGCGCTGTAAGCATTTTAACATCTCGCATATTATAAACAATGCATCATTCTTTTACGATGGATTTTAACGTTCATAGTATTCGTCATCAGTCATCGCCATAAGTTTATAGCAAGTAAATTTTACGCACTTTACAGCGACTATTTTTAGGCCACTTTACAGCCAAGTCACATCTTCCATAATACATCGTTAACACTACCACTTGTCATGGCGCTCTTTGGCCAAACCTGGCCCTTGCGCCACAAAACGCCACACATCATCATCATCATGATATGTTTTCATCATCATCATCATCAGCAGCAGCAGCCTGGTTACGCCCACTGCAGGGCAAAGGCCTCTCTCATACTTCCCCAACAACCCCGGTCATGTAGTAATTGTGGCCATGTCATCCCTGCAAACTTCTTAATCTCATCCGCCCACCTACCTTTTTGCCGCCCCCTGCTACGCTTCCGTTCCCTTGGAATATTTTGGCATGGGGTAATAAATAGATTCTGCAAGGGCATTGCGCTAGGAAAGGGGTTTATAAAAATACGTACCTTCCGTGAGACAAGTCAGTGCGTTTCTGAGCGTAGCTGTCGCAACTGTATTTTAGGCAGTTAATTCATCGAAAACTCCGCGTGTAAAGATAATCCAACGCATTCAAGTGGACAAGTTCTCAACATCCGGTGTAAACATTTTTGTTTTCCAAAAGGGATTCCTTGATACATATTTGATCCTAATTGTGGCGAGCTCCTTCAAAGCTAGTGTTAGCATCAGCACTTTTGGGGCAACAGCTCATCATGCTGCTAACAAATATGAACGGTCCGCGATTGGTGGGTCCTGTGGCTTTCGTACAACACTTATTTTATTTATTTATTTATTCGGTATACCTGCATCGCATGCACGCCATTATCGTAGGGGGGTTAAAATACAGGTGGTCACAATGAAAGAACACAACAGCGAGTTTTAGGCGCGTTCTAGTTGGTATATGATGATATCAGAATTAAAAGGCGAGAACAAGCAGGAACCGTAGGACAGCCCTTAATGAGCGCTCACTTCAAAGTACATCAGACGTAAACAGGATGATTGTGTAAGCGAGGATAAAAACAAAAGACGAACAAGACAGTATCACCACATTGAGCACAATGAAATAATGTGCTACAAGTATAACATTCAGGGGTAAGACTATACCAGCCCGCTAAGAAATCCTAGTGAGAAATTGAAATGATAGCGCAAAGTATCGCGATCAGTATGCATTTATTGTACTAGGAGTGTTTTCGCATGGGGTATATTGGACTGGATTTTCTCATTGTATATCAGACCAGTCGGTGCTCCAGAATTTCAATGTGTCAACACACGAACGATAAGAAACGAGGTATTGGCAGCCACTTGGCGGCCTACTGTCCCATGTGTGGCGACGGATTACAGTTTGATAGGTGTACTTATCAAAGCTCAGCGTCAGCTCAGAAGCAACTTTGTTAAGAGGCTACAATAAGAAAATCAACAAAATCAGTGCGGCAGCGTGCCGTTAGCTCATATACGAAGGCGAATCAGAAAGTCTTTGTCCTTGATTTTTTAGCCAAATTAGGGTGGTAAATGCGAAGTCTACATATCCATTCCCACCAATGTACCTTTCTTGGACCAGCCTGACTTTATCTGCCGCAGCTTCACGGTGGGGCGGTACTGTTGTTTGCTCAAGATATCAGTTGTGCTACACACGTCCACAGCGTACGAGCAACTGTGACTATTTATTTATGGAGCAAGGGACGAACGCCTATTGAAATCCATAGCCTACGTATGGGGAAAGGTGTCTAACATTAAGAAGTGTGAGGTGCTGGTGTTGTGAGCTCGCAAACGGTCCTGAAGTCATGCTTGACAATGAGCCCTTGAGGAGGCATGGGGGTCTCTGATGACAAGATTTCCCGCGTAGATGGCATGGTGAAAGCCTATCGGCGTGTGCACATCAAGGGCATTTCCCGGGAGCTTAGCATCTTGTATAGGTGTGTTTAAGACATCGTTCACGGGTCCTTAGGGTACCGGGAGGTTTCATGTCGGTGGGTGCCTAAGTAATTGGAAGACATGATGAAAGGAAAGGGAATGACTGCTTCACTGAATCATCTGCAATGGTATGCCGAGGAGGGTGAAATTTTCGTGGGACGCATTGCTACTGACGATGAAACGTGGATACTGCATTCCAAGGCGGAAATAAAACAGTAGCGCATGGTATGGAAACATCTGTGTTCGCCTCTGACAAAAAAAATCCGTTCAATGTCATCTCTTGGGAAAATAACGTAAACAATCTTTTAGGATCTCTAAGGATCACTCCTGCTGGATTTCCTACCACAAGGTGCAACCATTAATGCCCGCAGCTATTTTTCCACTCTGTCACGTCTGCTGGCTGCCATCAGTCGAACACGCTAAGGGATTCTTCATGTGGAGCACGCGGTTATCCTCCACGACAATGCGAGGCCGCACGTGGTAATCAGAACCACCGGCAAACTCCGTTCATTTCACTCGGCGAGTCCAGACCAGCCACCCTAGGGCCTGCACCTCGCCCTTACTGATTTCCAGATTGTCGGTCCACTGAATAAGTTCCTGGCACGACAGCGATTGGCGTGCAACTTTGAAACCAAGACATCAGTCCGACGGTAGTTCCACAGTCAGTCGGATGAGTTTTACTACAGGCGCATCTCAAATTTAGCGCTTCGATGGGACCAATGTCTGACCCGGTATGGAAACTATGCAAAAATATTGTGTAACATACGTAGAATAGTACGCATATTTGTAATTACTCGTATGTACCTTATTTTGGCTAACAAAGACAGGGAGAAATACTTTCTCGTTCGCTCTCGTAATATAAAAAATATCCTTCCTCACTCCTCATGTTATGCGTTCAATTGAGCAAGGTTTTGCTGTGCACGCTGTTATAGTTGCTAGTTTGCTTGTTTTTTTCTTTTGGTCACTGTGCTTCGATCAGAATTTGTATAGCATCTAGGGATCAGCCAGCTCTGACCCTGGAAATCGGGAACTGAAGGAAAGCAACAAAAGACTCACGCAGAAACTCCTCTGAGAGTCGTCTAAGTAGGCGTAAGCATTCTACCACTTTTGTCATTATCAATGTTAGGAAACTTGATCCAATCGGCATAAATCATTATCAACCCTTATTGCTTATCAATCTTATCAGAATTTATCTGACCCTTATTAGCCCTTATCGGTCGTCATCAACCTTATCGATATCGATCCGATGCTTATTTAGCTTATCGGACATGATCCGACCCTTATAATATGTTATAGCTCTTTATTAACCTGATCAAGCTTCATCCGAGCCTTACCAACTCTTATCGATGCTTATTAACCTTATCAGAATTCATCTGACTGTTACAAGCCTCTGAAGGGACACTAAAGGCAAGTACTATGCAAAGCTAAAGTGATAGAATAGTGCTCGAGAATCTATAAGGCGTCAATGTTATCTCGAACAGAGCCTCAATAATCGAGATATCTAGGCAAATGCCAGACATGATTAGAGACTCCCTCGGGATATTTAATCAGTTGCTCAATGACGAAAGCACTCCTAAGTTAAATTCTGTCACTAGTATACAACTACGCTTTACAAAAAAACATCCTTGTGTACGATCAAATAAAATGCTACTTGTCCAATTCCATTTAATGTTTAGAAAAAGAAATACCTGATTGAAATTACCGTTCACAACGACGCCGAAAGATTTCGTTTTCACTACACCCTGCGCCACCCATGCTTTCGCGTTTCAGTACTTTCCTGATCGCGTAGTGGTGCAGCAGTTTTGCTGGCTCGCAAACTCGCACAAACTGCAAGTAGCAAAAAATCCAACTTCCGTGTGATGTTGCGGGATGACTAAACAGTCTACTACACTTAAACAAAAGGCCACTGCAGCGGCGAATCCGCCGCTCTGTCTTGGCTTGATTCCGCCGTCTCTGAGGCGCCATTTTACTCACCCACGGCATCAAAGGGTGGTGATGGCGTATGAAACGTCACCACTTCCCGGGTGGTGTGGCGGGAGATTGAATTTCGAAAAAGGTATTTAGACCCTTCAGATACAATTTTCTCTTAAACTAAGTCTGCTTTTGGTACGAAACAAGCGTTACGAGGTTTCTGGAAAGGTATTTATACAGTCCACGTTGACAGGGTATTTGCCTATAGGGACCCTTTAACGCTCTTTAACATGTTATGCAACAGCGTCGAGCCATTATAAACAGTTATGAGGCCGACATAATCCCTCATCAGTCCTTATCCTCCTCATAAACTCATCCACTGCTTAAATGTGTGTGTTGCGCGATGTGAAACGCATGAACCCTCAGAGATCTGTGGAATTTCGGTGGGTGAATCAATCTATTTTTATTTATTTTATTTATTTATGCATACTGCAGCCTTTTTATGGGGCTATTGCAGGAGTGCATTAGACAAAAAGAAGTCATACAAAAAGAAAACAAGTAAACAATAAGATATTAAAAGTTCACAAGAAATAAGGCAGATGACACAAATGAAACTCGAAATAACAGCAACACTGGGAGTCACTACAAAAACGAGACTGAGTCAATACACTGTAACAACAAGAAAATACAAAAAATCAGGTGTAGTTAACTTTTAACATGAAATCGTTTAATGGCAGTGACCTAATTTTTCCGGGGAATTAAGTTCCAGAGTTCAATCATCATCATCATCATCAGCCTAGTTACGCCCACTGCAGGGCAAAGGCCTCTCCCATACTTCTCCAACTACCCCGGTCATGTACTAATTGTGGCCTTGTTGTCCCTGCAAACGTCTTAATGTCATCCGCCCACCTAAGTTTCTGCCGCCCCCTGCTACGCATCCCTCCCCTTGGAATCCAGTCCGCAACCCTTATTGACCATCGGTTATCTTCCCTCCTCATTACATGTCCGGCCCATGCCCATTTCTTTTTCTTGATTTCAACTAAGATGTCGTTTGTTGCCTCACCCAATCTGCTCTTTTCTTATGCCTTAACGTTACACCCCTCATTCTTCTTTCCATAGCTCGTTGCGTCGTCCTCAATTTCAGCAGAACCCTTTTCGTAAGCCTCCAGGTTTCTGCCCCATATGTGAGTACTGGTAACACACAGCTGTTATACACTTTCCTTTTGAGGGATAGTGGAAACCTGCTGTTCATGATTTGAGAATGCCTGCCAAACGCACCCCAGCCCATTCTTATTCTTCTGGTTATTTCAGTCTCATGATCCGGATCCGTGGTCACTAACTGCCCTAAGTAGATGTATTCCCTTACCACTTCCAGTGCTTCGCTACCTATCGTAAACGGCTGTTCTCTTCCGAGACTGTTAAACAATACTTTAGTTTTCTGCAGATTAATTTTCAGACCCACCCTTCTGCTTTGCCTCTCCAGGTCAGTGAGCATGCATTGCAATTGGTCTCCTGAGTTACTAAGCAAGGCAATATCATTAGCGAATCGCAAGTTGCTAAGGTATTCTCCATCAACTTTTATCCCCAATTCTTCCCATTCCAGGCCTCTGAATACCTCCTGTAAACATGCTGTGAAATAGCATTGGAGATATCGTATCTCCCTGCCCGTAGCAATTGCTACAAAGGAAACCCATACGGGTTCCTCGAAAGAAAGGCCTCATAGTTGAAGAAAAATTCGTCCTGGTCCGGGACTCGAACCCGGGACCACCGCCTTTCCGGGGCAGCCGCTCTACCATCTGAGCTAACCAGGCGGCTAGCAGATGGCAGGGCGAATTCGAATTTGTCGACAACACGAAGCAAAGGCAAGAGTTTGACGTAGTAGTTCTGCGGAAACCCGCAAGGTGGAGAGAAGTAATGAATAAAGGGAAAATCGTCAGGCAGTCAGCGGCAAACCTTTGTCCTAGACTGAACGTTTGCTTCATTTTGGCAGGCTCTGCAAGCTGTGGGACAGTATCAGCTGGAAAACCGCTCGTATCTTCAACGGCTGTCATCTTCGCAACTGTTCCTGGCGACTGATCTACGCATGCGGATCTCGGGGAAGCTGCAGTCTCGACGTAGCAAGCCATCCTTGACTGATTGGCTCTGGACCTGCCAATAATGTCCCCCTGGCGTCGATCACCGATTATTTAAAGGCCGTCAACTTCGTGGATCGTTGCAGTCAGCGGCAAACCTTTGTCCTAGACTGAACGTTTGCTTCATTTTGGCAGGCTATGCAAGCTGTGGGACAGTATCAGCTGGAAAACCGCTCGTATCTTCAACGGCTGTCATCTTCGCAACTGTTCCTGGCGACTGATCTACGCATGCGGATCTCGGGGAAGCTGCAGTTTCGACGTAGCAAGCTATCCTTGACTGATTGGCTCTGGACCTGCCAATAATGTCCCCCTGGCGTCGATCACCGATTATTTAAAGGCCGTCAACTTCGTGGATCGTTGCAGTCAGCGGCAAACCTTTGTCCTAGACTGAACGTTTGCTTCATTTTGGCAGGTGAGTGTTGATTACACCTGTTGTAATTCATCACTTTTTGGGTTCTGCCGCTGACTGCATCATGTCTTCTTTGTGTACTTCTTGCTCAAAAGCCATACCGAAAGATGGTAGATTTATGAGTTGTTCTACCTGTGAGGGCGAATTCCACCTGGGGAAAAACTGCTCGTCAGTTTCGGATAACGCCTACAAAACGATGAGTACAGTAACACGCGAAACCTGGAAGTGTCCTTCATGCAAGGTTGATTCGGTTAAGCAACCAGACGAAGTATCCAACCCAGGTGAAGGTTCATTCTCACAGCAACTGTCTGCTCTGAATATGAAACTTCATTCTTTGACTACAACTGTTTCAACATTGATGGTGAAAATTGAGGAACTGTTGTTCGTCAGGGAAGCTAGTGAAAAGGTTGCTTCGGTAGTCGATGACATACGCTCCGCTATCGATTTCCTTTCGTCAAGGTACGACTCGGTGCTTGCTACAGTGGCCGCTAATCAGAATGAGCTTGCAGACCTTCGATCACAAGTTCAATCGCTTGCTTCAACAGCAGTTTCCCAGACACAGGTGATTGACAGGATGAGTGGGGAAATTAATGACCTCGAACAATACAGCAGAAGATGTAACTTCGAGATTCACGGCCTTCCTGTCAAATCTGATGAAAACTTACACTCTTTCTTAAGTACTTTGGCAGGCAAGCTAAACATAACCGATTTTGAACAAGCAGATATCTCGACAGTGCATCGGCTGTCATCCAGAGGCGACTATATTCCACCGATTCTAGTGCAAACTCGCTCAGTTTCTGTTAAGCAGAAATGGCTCGGGGCCCGGAAGGGCCTTCGTGATTTGGTGCATGACGATGAGTCTGCTCGGCTGTTTCTCAACGATAACCTATCTCGGGCTAATCGCGAGTTGTTCCGTCTAGCAAGGTCTCGTGGCAAAGAAAAGGGTTTTCAGTTCGTCTGGACCAAAAATGGGAAGGTCCTTGCAAAACAGTCCGAAGGCACACCTCTCATTCGTATCAACAAGCTTTCGGATCTTGAAAAACTAACATAACCATGTCTGACATTGGTTTCGTGAAGTGTTCCGATTTTTCTGAAGCCCAGAAGTTCTTTCAGCATCACATAGGCAATTCATTTCAGTTTACTCACGTTAATATTCGCAGTATACGGAAGCATTGGGACCATTTTCGTGCGTTGATTAATCCTTTTTATTCAACTTATGACGTTGTTGCTCTCACGGAAGTGAACGTTTCGTCAGACGTGTTATCACATTTCTCGCTGCTGGGATGCCAGTTACATTCTCATACTCGTCAACAACGAACAGGAGGAGGAATCGCAGTTTTTGTTAAAGATTCTTGGTCCGTTTCTGAAATTAGTATTCCTTTTACTCAAGCAGAAGTAGTTGCACTCCGCCTAAATACACCTTGGTTGTCGTTCATTCTACTCGCAATTTATCGCCCTCCGTGTTGTAACGGTCGAATCTTTTTAGCTGAGCTTGATTCTGCATTATCATCATTTTCCAGTGAAGAACGCGTGTGCATTATCGGGGATATGAATATCGATATTCTACGCCCAACTGTGCCACCAGTCGCAGATTATCTTGACACTTTATCAAAGTGGGGACTAGAGACTAAAATCCACAGGCCTACACGTGAGGAATACTTATCTGGGCAGCTGGTCGCTTCTTGCATCGACCACATAAATGTGCGTTCTCAAAACTGGTTGGTGCGGTCTGCTGTGGTTGAAGTCAAGCTTGCAGACCACTATTTCGTCTGCTGCTCATTACGGATGGCTCCAGCCACCCTGCACCTTTGCGCAGCCAGCAAATCGTATCAGTAATTGATTATAAGCGTTTCGATGAAAGAATAGCAAACTATGATTGGGATTCTTTTATTTACAATGTGTCCCCTGCAAACTTATATGACAGTTTCGTCGAGGTTTTTCGTTCACACAAAGCCGAATCTTCACGCATGGTGATCGTTAAGCAACGAAATTTAGACAATAAGTGGATGTCGCCCGTAATACTGGAAGCTATTAAAGAAAAAGATCTGCTCTGGGCTCGAACGAGACGTGCTCCACACTGTTCTCAACTACGACTGCAGTTTAAACATGAACGAAACCGAGTTAATGCCATGATCCGTCTGGCCAAGCGCAACCACTTTAGGTGTCAGTTTAAAGACGCACGTTTTAACTGCAAGAAAACATGGTTATTGGTAAATAACCTGAAAGGAGCGAGCGCTACTATTTATAATGATACATATTTCATATCTCATTTCCAGAAAGATGGACAGAGCATTGCGAATGACTTTAACAAACTATTTTCTCTGCTTTCTGGTGCATCTGGTACCCCGCCTAACGACTGTCCTATGCCTCCCAGTGTGATGGAATCTGCTTTCCTTCCTGACATTACCGAAAGTGATTTAAGGTGTATACTTTTCAGTCTTAAACGCAGTAAATCTCCTGGTCATGACGGCCTCACTGTTTCTGAATTGTGCAGAAATTTTGAAGCGATTAAGGGTGTCCTACTAGTTATCCTTAATAGTATCATTTCCAGGGGTATAATACCGACTTCAATGAAAACTGCTAAAGTTATACCTTTGTCTAAGGGTGGCTCCAGAAACATGATGAGTAATTACCGACCTATCTCTATTTTGCCATGCATTGGCCAAATTTTTGAAAAGCATCTACTACTTACCATGACGAATTTTTTGAATACGCACAATGTTCTATCACCTAGTCAGTATGGCTTCATACCAGGAAAAGGAACAACAGATCTTCTTGAAGAATTCTCTGACATACTAAATTCAGCTTTTGATAGGAATGAAGTCGTATGCTCTCTTTTTCTTGACGTAAGCAAGGCCTTTGATAGCATCTGCCACGTTCTTCTGCTTCATAAACTTTCTACATTGGGATTTCGAGGTTAGTTTTTACATTTACTTACTAACTTTTTACAAAATAGGCGCCAATATGTGTCGATTTCAAGATTCCATAGCGATTTCACGGCAATTAATTCTGGAGTCCCACAAGGTTCTATATTGAGTCCTTTGTTATTCAATCTATACGTTAATGATCTTGCTAACAATGTGCCTGTTTCATTGTTCCAGTATGCTGACGACACTGTCATTTTTGCGCGCGCAAGGAAATACACTGATGCTGTAACAATGTTACAGACGGCAGCTGTTAAAGCTATGGACTGGTTTAAGCCTAATCTTATCAATGTTAATACTTCTAAAACACAACTTATATGTTTTCATAACCCTTTAAAAAAATTTGAGTTGAGTCATCCTGTTTATTTGCATACTTCCTCCTGTTCTCATTGTAACTGTGTTCCAGTAAAATATGCGCATTCGGTCAAATATCTTGGCCTGATCTTCGACAGTGATCTCTCTTGGAAATCGCACCTTTCTTTCGTTTGTCAAAGACTTCGTGCTGTATCTTGTGTCCTGTATAATATGCCTTTTTCTGTCCGTAAATGTGTTACACACGCTCTAGCCTATAGTGTACTAAGATACGGAATCACTGTTTATGGTCACTGCACTGTTCGCTGGCAGCGCAGGGTGAATTCGCTTCTGCGTTTACTTTTAAAAAAATATTTCCTACGACCTGCCCATCGGTAATAACATTGATATTTTCAGAAGATTAAAGTTTCCAAATTTTAATGCTTTATTAACAGAAACTATTGCGCTTAAACATTTTTGGTGCAGTCAGTTCACCTTCCATATGTTCCTGCACGTGATTTAAGACCAAAATACCGTTACTGCATTCCTCGCTCCTCAACCCGGTACGGAAAGCGCACACGTCAATACTATGTACCTGCCTGTTTCAATATTATGCCACCTAGTGTATTCCGCATGAGAATAAAATACACCCTGAAAAAAATTTTGCGGTACGTCTCTGCGTTGCTTCCTACCCCGTAATTATTTAATCGAGTGTTACTATCTTAATTCCATATTGTTGTCATCCCTTTTGATGTTGTAATAGTTATGTCTCCATATCTGTCTCTCTGAGTTGTTAAATTTTCTTTTTTTGTTTGCTCGTCGAGTTTGTTGCAATATCTCTATTCTTTGTTTTGCTAATATTCGCTGTCTGCCAGGCGCTGCCACTCAAGCCCTTGGTGAGGCTTTGATAGGCCTGATTGTTGTGTATGAGAATTGATACGAATAAAAGTACTATCTATCTATCTATCTATCTATCTGCTAGCCGCCTGGTTAGCTCAGATGTTAGAGCGGCTGCCCCGGAAAGGCGGTGGTCCTGGGTTCGAGTCCCGGACCAGGACGAATTTTTCTTCAACTATGAGGCCTTTCTTTCGAGGAACCTGTATGGGTTTCCTTTGTAGCAATTGCTACGATCGGGTGGATTTCTGATTTTCCCTTTATTCATTACTTCTCGCCACCTTGCGGGTTTCCGCAGACCTACTACGTCAAACTCTTGCCTTTGCTTCGTGTTGTCGACAAATTCGACTTCGCCCTGCTATCTGCTAGCCGCCTGGTTAGCTCAGATGGTAGAGCGGCTGCCTCGGAAAGGCGGTGGTCCCGGGTTCGAGTCCCGGACCAGGACGAATTTTTCTTCAACTATGAGGCCTTTCTTTCGAGGAACCCGTGCGGGTTTCCTTTGTAGCAATTGCTACGATCGGGTGGATGTCTGATTTTCCCTTTATTCATCGTATCTCCCTGTCTGACGCCTTTCTTTATAGGGCTTTTGTTGCTTTCTTTGTGGAGGACTACGGTGGCTGTGGAGACGCTATAGATATCTTCCAGTATCTTTACATATGGCTCATCTACACCCTGATTCCGTAATGCCTCCATGACTGCTGAGGTTTCGACTGAATCAAACGCTTTCTCGTAATCAATGAAAGCTATATATAAGGGTTGGTTATATTCTGCACACTTCTCTATCACTTGATTGATAGTGTGAATATGGTCTATTGTTGAGTAGCCTTTACGGAATCTTGCCTGGTCCTTTGGTTGACAGAAGTGTAAGGTGTTCCTGATTCTATTTGCGATTACCTTAGTAAATACTTTGTAGGCAACGGACAGTAAGCTGATCGGTCTATAATTTTTCAAGTCTTTGGCGTCCCCTTTCTTATGGATTAGGATTATGTTAGCGTTCTTCCAAGATTCAGGTACGCTCGAGGTTATGAGGCATTGCGTATACAGGGTGGCCAGTTTCTCTAGAACACTCTGACCACCATCCTTCAACAAATCTGCTGTTACCTGATCCTCCCCAGCTGCCTTCCCCCTTTGCATAGCTCCTAAGGCTTTCTTTACTTCTTCTGGCGTCACCTGTAGGATTTCGAATTCCTCTAGGCTACTCTCTCTTCCACTATCGTCGTGGGTGCCACTGGTACTGTATAAATCTCTATTGAACTCCTCAGCCACTTGAACTATCTCATCCATATTAGTAACGATATTGCCGGCTTTGTCTCTTAACGCACACATCTCATTCTTGCCTATTCCTAGTTTCTTCTTCACTGTTTTTAGGCTTCCTCCGTTCCTGAGAGCCTGTTCAATTCTATCCATATTATAGTTCCTGATGTCCGCTGTCTTACGCTTGTTGATTAACTTAGAAAGTTCTGCCAGTTCTAATCTAGCTGTGGGGTTAGAGGCTTTCATACATTGGCGTTTCTTGATCAGATCTTTCGTCTCCTGCGATAGCTTACTGGTTTCCTGTCTAATGGCGTTACCACCGACTTCTATTGCGCACTCATTAATGATGCCCATGAGATAGTCGTTCATTGCTTCAACACTAAGGTCCTCTTCCTGAGTTAAAGCCGAATACCTGTTCTGTAGCTTGATCCCGAATTCCTCTAGTTTCCCTCTTACCGCTAACTCATTGATTGGCTTCTTGTGTACCAGTTTCTTCCGTTCCCTCCTCAAGTCTAGGCTAATTCGAGTTCTTACCATCCTATGGTCACTGCAGCGTACCTTGCCGAACACGTCTACATCTTGTATGATGCCAGGGTTCGCGCACAGTATGAAGTCGATTTCATTTCTAGTCTCACCATTCGGGCTGCTCCACGTCCACTTTCGACTAACCCGCTTGCGGAAAAAGGCGTTCATTATCCGCATATTATTCTGTTCTGCAAACTCTACTAATAACTCTCCCCTGCTATTCCTAGTGCCTATGCCATATTCCCCACTGACTTGTCTCCAGCCTGCTTCTTGCCTACCCTGGCATTGAAGTCGCCCATCAGTATAGTGTATTTTGTTTTGACTTTGCCCATCGCCGATTCCACGTCTTCATAAAAGCTTTCGACTTCCTGGTCATCATGACTGCATGTAGAGGCGTAGACTTGTACCACCTTCAATTTGTACCTCTTATTAAGTTTCACAACAAGACCTGCCACCCTCTCGTTAATGCTATAGAATTCCTGTATGTTACCAGCTATTTCCTTATTAATCAGGAATACGACTCCTAGTTCTCGTCTCTCCGCTAAGCCCCGGTAACACAGTACATGCCCGCTTTTTAGCACTGTATATGCTTCTTTTGTCCTCCTAACCTCACTGAGCCCTATTATATCCCATTTATTACCCTCTAATTCCTCCAATAACACTGCTAGACTCGCCTCACTAGATAGCGTTCTAACGTTAAACGTTGCCAGGTTCAGATTCCAATGGCGGCCTGTCCGGAGAGTTCAATAGTACACGGGAAAAAGCTCTATTTAAATTTATTACATCGAGCAAAGTAAGGCTTAATATCAAGGCTTTGGTGAATCCTACTTATCAGGTGATAGAAAAATGTGTGGAATATAACCAACCTTCATATATATCTTTCATTAATTACGAGAAAGCGTTTGATTCAGTCGAAACCTCAGCAGTCATGGAGGCATTGCGGAATCAGGGTGTAGACGAGCCGTTTGTAAAAATACTGAAAGATATCTACAGCGGCTCCACAGCCGCTGTAGTCCTCCATAAAGAAAGCAACAAAGTCCCATTAGAGAAAGGCGTCAGGCAGGGAGATACGATCTCTCCAATGCTATTCACAGTGTGTTTACAGGAGGTATTCAGAGACCTGGATTGGGAAGAACTGGGGATAAGAGTTAATGGAGAATACCTTAGTAACTTGAGATTCGCTGATGATATTGCCTTGCTTAGTAACTCAGTGGAGAAATTACAAGGCATGCTCACTGACCTCGAGAGGAAAGGCAGAAGAGCGGGTCTGAAAATTATTTTGCAGAAAACTAAAGTAATGTTTAACAGTCTCGGAATAGAACAGCAGTTTACGATAGGTAGCGAGGCACTGGAAGTGGTAAGGGAATACATCTACTTAGGGCAGGTAGTGACGGCGGATGCGCATCATGAGACTGAAATAATTACAAGAATAAGAATGGGCTGGGGTGCGTGTGGCAGGCATTCTCACACCATGAACAGCAGGTTGCCATCATTCCTCTAGAGAAAAGTGTATAACAGCTGTGTCTCACCAGTACCTACCTGCGGGGCAGAAACCTGGACGCTTACGAAAAGGGTTCTACTTAAATTGGGGACGACGCAACGAGCTATGGAAAGAAGAATGATGGGTGTAACGTTAAGGGATAAGAAAAGAGCAGATTGGGTGAATGAACAAACGAAGGTAATGACATCTTAGTCGAAATCAGGAAAAAGAAATGGGGGGGGGAAGGCATGGGCAGGACATGTAATGAGGAGGGAAGATAACCGATGGTGATTAAGAGTTACGGAATCGATTCCAAGGGAAGGGAAGCGTAGCAGAGGGCGGCAGAAAGTTAGGTGGGTGGATGAGATTAAGAAGTTTGCAGGGACAACATGGCCACAATTAGTACAACACCGGGGTAGTTGGAGAAGTATGGGAGAGGCCATTGCCCTTCAGTCGGCGTAACCAGGCTGATGATGATGATGATGATGACAATGATGATGATGATGACTTCTACATGACCGAGGAATGTCTGAAGTAATATGGTATGTGAGACACGATAAGAAAAATTGACGATGCCATGGCAATGGCAAAATGGACAATGCCTCATTGCAAAGCACATCTCGAGTCCACCGAAACGCATCGGGGATTTGTCGTGTTCAGCATTAACTTTTCACAAAAATGGAATTTTTCTGATGTCTACAATGCTCCAAGTAGGCTCCAAATGTGGTCCTAGAGATGGCTTTTATTTCACCCTTACCAATACTTCATCAAAGCCTTCATAGAAATGGTTCGCCTGTAACATTTCTTTTGTACCACCGGCAACAACACATTGATATGGCTCAGATATATTAACCTTCTTCAAGCGCGGAGGTTTAGCCCAGTGGGTAAGACACTCGGCTTCTGAGCCTGGGGTTGTAGGTCAGAAACTAACCACTGCCAAAGATTTTCCTATCGAATTTTTTATACATCAATTTCTTTACAGCGATTCGTCCTACGTGTCATACCGATGGGTTCCCTTGGTCGGTAGGCATAGAAATTGTTACACATTTAGAAACAACCGCGACAACGCTCAGCCTAGTCTTATCACGTACTTGCCGCAGTGTATACGCTCCTCATTGTTTTGTGAATAAACCCGCCCCTTAGTGCGGGCTATGGCGACGGGCGAGCCATTGAAATTAAATTTTGGTGTTTTACGAGTCAAAATCACGATATGATTATGAGGCACACCGTAGTTGAGGTCTCTGGAACAATTTTGACACCACAGGGTTCTTTAACGAGTGCCTAAAAGCAAGCACACGAGCTTTTTTGCGCTTAGCTGGGAACGAGGTTAGGTGCACTTGTGCTAAACTTGTGCGCGAAAGTAAAGATTTATGCTCTATACAAGCATGCTGTTTTCGCGTAAGCAAACTTTGTTGGAAATCAGCACTTGTTCATGCCTCTACAGCTGTGCCTGTCTTGTTCTCGAGCTTCAAGTCTTGCAATTATAGCTCTTGCACATCAGCTTGCCCTGATTCTGGGCTAGCACCTTGTGTGTCCGACTTTCAAGATTTTTTTTACCCATTTAACTGTCCGTATAAAAAGTTAACAAAAATACTAGTCCAGTCAAATTGTCGAGCTGAATTGTGAGTTTCGTATTCATTTAAACGCAAGCCGGTCATGCTAAGCAAGCACCGAGTGTTGCATGGTGAAGTGGCTTGAACTGTGCAACTTGGCCAAACCCAACATGCTCATTATGTTTAGTGCAAAGGTTGTCGGGTCGGGTTGGCGTTACACAATGAACAACGAAAAAATGATGGCTGTCTTCTCATCGAGACTAGATGTGAGCATGAAAGGGCTATCGGCAAAGCACATTGGTTGGAGTAATTACGACTATAACTAAGAACCATCTCACAACCATCGCAACCTTCTCAGAACCATCTGTGGCGCGCCCGATGCTGCCGGCCTGGTGACGCTGCGTGACACTATATCTCTGAGGGTCTGTCAGAAAACTCGCAACGCGAAACACACGGACCCCTGACGTTACAAGAAGCACAGGAAACCTGGCTCAACGCCAAAAGATGACAATCAAGTATATAGTGAACTGTTTCTTCCTTTTGAACGTCCCCATTGGAAACGACAAATAAAACTTCAGCGTACTAGAAGTTACAATTTCATTAACACTGTGAACAAACATTAACAACTTTAATGCTTTTTCGACTTGTTTGGACAGTAACTTGCTTATGTAATGTCGTCCTGTACAAAGGGTTGGGGGCCGGAGACGGCATTTTAAGTTTGACTGGTTGCCGGGATGATGCCCATACGGGCATTGATGCCAGGATAACGGCTCTAGCTTTGGCTCAAGGTCACTTGAAGGCCGCTGACAACGGGAGCTAGCATCATTTCATGCTTAAAACGACTGACTTTGTTAGCACGCGTTGATACAAAAGGCTGCTCCCATCTTGCTTCAATAAAGTCATTATTATGCGAGCATAACATTTGGATAAACGAGCTGGAGCAAAGTTCGAGTACGCAGTTTTTGTCAACTCACTTGCCAGCCTGGCAGGCATTTTACAGCTCCCGCCAAACAGCGCTAGAGACACAAAATAATCATACCGGGAAAGATTGGGCAAAACAAAAGGGGAAATGTATTTACGCGGTATACCCGGAGAGAAGTCGAGATGGCGGAACAACATCACGAGCGCTTCTTTGATTGTCGTCCTCATATCCTTGCTGTCACCTTCTCCAATGCACGGGAATTGCTTGGAACAGATGACCACCCACCGGTGGGAACGCGGTCTGGGCGCTTACGGAAAGGAAGAGTTGTCGGAGAAGTACTACTTCAGAAGGGCGACATGCACGATATCACTAGGTGATACTGACGATTACAAGCTACTGTCAACCGGGGTGATATTGTATGTGACTTCACTAAGCTGACGAGAATACGTTTTAGGGGTCAGAGTAGCAAGACAGAAGCTGTGAAGGCAAGCCCACGTGGCGGGACGGCGTCCAAAGAAGCACCAAAGGGCATAAAGAGGAGTGAACGGTTCTGCGATGACTCCCATAGCGTGCTTTTTGGGATATCGGCAAGGCAAAGAAACAAACCCGTGCAATCTGTCGAGCTGTTCGAGCCCAAGTAGTAGCATAGCGGGCGGACTCTGTAGGAACGTAGGTAACTGATGCCAGAAGAGTCTCAAAGGGCAGCGTTGAAGGCTCGACTAACAATAGGTAGAAGGTAGAACTCCGGCTGTATCGTGGCGGGACGAGTTGTACGCGAACATCCATAAAACAAAATAAGGCTGCTGTTCCAATCACAAATCATGGTGATCTGCGAAACGTATATAGAGAGGAGGAGGAGGAGGAGAAACATTTATTTAAAAAAAATAAAGGACAAGCAGGTGTCTTTCTACTTGTGCGGGAGGCGCCCTTAGTCCAGGGCTCCTGCGGCTCTTGCTCTCTCCCGGGCCCGCCGCACCAGTTGCTGCTGGTTACGAGGGTCCGAACTAGTCAACACGGCCTCCCACTGCTCGGGTGTGGGGTTGGGTATTTGCGGGGCCGCCTTCACGTTGGCGCACGCCCATGTGGTGTGATATAGGGAGGCGTATTCATTACAAAGGGGATATTTGTATGAATATAGTGTAGGGTGTATTGCATGTAGTCTGCTTAAATGGGGGTATATATTGGTTTATAGTTGTCGCCATGTTACGGCGTCTTCACGTGAGAGGGTCTTGTGTGGAGGTGGATATTGTCGTCTGTTCAATCTGTGGTGTTGTAGTATGGCGTTGTATTGTAAAGGTACGGGCTTCATGGATGCGGCCGTATCCCTCTCTTGTGCCGCCCGGGAGGCATGATGACCTCGGGCTACAGCGTGCACACGCTGATTTCCACGGAGGGACGCGTGTCCTGGAGTTCACACTATTTCAACGTCCGGGAATCGGGAGGCTTGTTTGAGGAGTCAATGGGCGATTGAACATATTCTGCATCTCGCGTAGCTACGGCAAACTGCCTGGGAGTCAGTAATAATTGTGACGTACTCGTTGGTAAGACTAGAGGTGATGGCCAAGGCGATGGCTGTCTCCTCCGCTACGAGGGCGCTGGCAGTGTGCACCGTCATCGAGACCACGTCTTGCAGGTTATAGTCGACAAGGCTGTCCGTCATGGCTATTTTGTGGGGGTACTGTGCGGCATCTGTGCATAGTGTGGTGGGGAGACTGCCATATTTTGTCTGTAGCAGTTATTGCGCGAGCTTGGCGACAATCGGCATAATGTTAGAGGTGCATGCATCTGGGGATAGGGGCTACCTTGTTGTGCTCCCGGAAGTTGGGGGCCAGATGGATTGCTTGTTCGTGGCCTTTGCCGTGTGTGGGGTAGCCTAGGCGTGCTAGGACTGTTCTTCCTGTTGGTGTGAGGGCGAGGCGTTCTCGTTAGCTTGTGAGGTGGGCGTCTATAATTTCATTTATAGTGTTATAGACTCCTAGGTCTTCAAGCTTGAGTGTCGCTGTTCCCGGAGGTAGGCCGAGCGCTTGCTTGTAGGCTTTCCGAAGAAGTACGTCTAACCGATCTATCTCCTTGGGAGTGAGGGGCAAGTACGGGGCAGCGTAGGCAATGCGGCCGATTATCAGGACCTGGACGAGCCGTATTATGTCTTCTTTCAGTCCATATTGTCTGGTGGTGATGCGGCTGACCATTCGCATAATTTGGAAGGGGGTCTGCTTGAAACGTCGGATGGTGTATGCCCCTCCGCCGTCCTGTTGTATGTGGATGCCGAGAATACGGACGCGGTTTACTGTGGATATTTCTTTGTCGTAGAGGGTGAGTGTCGCCTGCGGTAGGTCATTGAGTTTTCTTCGTGATTTCTGTCGAACGACTAATAGTTCTGTCTTTCTTTTTTAAGGGTTCTGAGCACCGGAGTCCACTTGTTTTTGCATATTGCTGGATGACGTCGGTTGCTTGTTGAAGAGCGTCTTGTTTCTCTCCTTTGGAAACAGTGGTGGTCCAGATAGTGATGTCATTGGCGTATATTGCATGCCTGATTCCTGGTATTGCGTTGAGTTGGTCACGTAATTTCATCATAGCTATATTGAAAAGGGTGGGTGATAGAACAGCACCTTGTGGGGTTCCTTTGTTGCGAGTAGGTAACGTCGGGGTGCTGAGTGAGCCAATGCCTATAGTGGCCGTGCGGTTGTTTAGAAAGGCGCGTATATAATTGTAAGTATTAGGACCACGATTCGTGAGGCTTAGGTTTGTAAGGATGGTATGGTAAGCTAAATTGTCGAAAGCTCTTTTCAGATCGAGTGCTAGAATCGCTCCAGTGTTGTGCGGTGAGATGTGTTCAAGGACTTGTTCCTTCAGCTGAAGAAGTATGTCGTGCGTAGAAAGGTAGGGCCGGAATCCGAACATTGTTTCGGGAAAGAGGTCGCTCTACTCTAGGTAAGGTTGAAGCCGGTTCAGAATGACATGTTCCAGAAGCTTGCCTAGGCTTGAAGTCAGTGAGATTGGTCACATACTTCCTAAGCTGGAGAGTTTGCCTGGCTTCTGAATGAGTATGATGTTCGCGTGCTTCCATTCTGCTGGTAGCGTACGCGCTTCCCAGTGATGATTAAAGACGTCAGCAAGAGATTGAATGGTGCCATCATCCAGATTGCTTAGGAGCTTGTAATTTATTTTGTCCTTGCCTGTGTTGGTGTTTCGTGTCGGTGCATGAAGTGCTTGTTGCACCTTAGTGATAGTGATCGCCTTGTCGAGGTCGTAATTGTCGCTCCCGCTGTAGGTTGGGGTTGTCCTTGTGCGGATTCGAAAACGCCTATGTACCGCGCCCGCAACTCCTCCAGTATTTCGTCATCAGAGCCCGGATCGTTGTGGAGGATATGTTGGATAGTTTGCTGGCTAATTGCCTTGCTTTGTGTGGTATCAAGAAGATGGCGTAGCAGCGACCATGTTTTGGCCGTGCTAAGATTACCCTGCAACTCGTTGCATAGTTGTCGCCAGTTGTGACGGGTGAGCTCCCCAGCCTAAAATTCTGTGGTTGCCGTGAGTTTCGCTATACGTAGTTTCAACTTACGATTATATTTTTGGCACTTCCATCTCCTAACAAGGCCTCGACGTGCTTCCCAGAGGTGAAGAAGGTGCGGGTCTAGGGCTAGTATGTTTGTGGTGAGTGTGATCTGCTTTGAGTGTCTGGCTACGTCTTGTTGGAGCTCTTGTACCCCACTGCTCGAGATCCGTAATACCCGTTGTAGAGTCATCCGCTCGCTCTTTGCGAAAAGCTGTCCAATCTATGAGTGTTTCTTATTTATCGGGTGGCATGCATGCGTAACGTTCAATGTCGTGGCAAGTATGCAGTGGTCACTGCCCAGAGTTTCCTCCGTGTTGTGCCAGGCAGCTTGTTGTATCCCTTTAGGGAGGATGAGGTCAGGGCATGTATCTCGGGAGACGCTGTTACCCAGACGTGTGGCGTCTGCGGGGTCTGTGAGGATGGTGAAACGGTGCTGCTGTATCGTGTACTGGAGTACAGTGCCTTTTCATGTGGCGGTCGTGTAGCCCCATGCCTAGTGAGCCACGTTGAAGTCGCCGACAATCAGCAGACTATTATTTTTCGCTATACCAGTTGCTTTAGTGATCAAGTAGTCAAACTTGGCCTACTTCTGCTTGGTTGGGCTGTATATATTCAGTATGAAAAGGCTCTTTCAGCCTCGTTGGAGATGCAGGATCTCAATTAGGTTATGATCGATGTCACTGCCGTCTATTGTGTGTTGTGCGGTTGTGAGCGTTTTAGTTGTAAGTGTGGCCACTCGGCTTTCAGGTGTGGTGGTATGTGTGTTGTAGCCAGTTTGAGTTGGGTGTGTGCCTGTTTCTTGCAGTGCGATTACGCTTGGTGTCGTTTTCGCGTTACTTATGTACTGTCTCAGTGTCTCAGTCCTGGCTGCCGGGTGGATCGGCAGGGTGTCCCAGCTACTTCCTGTTGTACCAGTGTTCTCACTTTCTTGCGTTGCTGATCGTTTGCGAGCCGTGTTTCTTCAATAACACTTGCCAGTTGCTGGATGCTTTGTTGCACTGCTAGAAGCTGCCGTTGCAGTACATCTCATCGACTTCTGCGATTTCTGTCGGTTTTGCTGATTCCGCGAGAATCATGGGTTCAGAACGTTCCGAAGATGATGGCATTGAGGGTACGGTTATTGGTTTGGAATGCTGAGTGCCAGTACATGTGGCGTATAGTTCTGCAATTTGCGTGCGAAGATTCTTGTTTTCTTCATGAAGGCGTCTGTTTTCTTCTCTGATGGCCTTTAGTTCAGCTAGAAATTGCAATTGAACATCACTAGTGTGTATGGGTGAAGAATTGTGTGGGGTGGGTGCTGTGTGTAGACTTGATGAGAGGGTGTTGTCTTGTTGGACTGTGTGAGAGGGGAAAAGCCATGCTGACCAGCTCACCGCTTGTGATCCCGGTACGGCAGGTCCGCTGAGGTTCTGGGTTGCTCCTGGTTGGTTCGGCGAGCAGGAGCGAGACCTTGAGCGGCAACGTTTCCATTGCTGGTCTCTACGTGACCGAGACTTCAACCGTGAGTAGTCCCGGCGGCTGGTCCTTTGGGATGCTGAGGGTGCTTTCTTCAGTCGATCATGTCACTTCTTAGAAGCCGTAGGATGAGGCCCGTGGCCTAACGCGTACCGGGTGTGACAGGGGTGGTCCTGAGTGGGGTTCCGTGTACCACACTGGGGGCATACGTTAGTTTCTGCAGCTGGGCATGCATCGGTCCTGTGGCCGACTTGGTGCCAGATGTGGCAGAAATGCGTGGTTGGTCGGTATGGTTTGCATCGTACTTCACCGCTGTAGTATCGCACGTAGGAGCCTTGCCAGTTAATGTGATAACTGTCGCAGTGGTTTGTCCGAGCATACGGGCATGTAAGATTTCTCGGCCAGGTGCATAAAGCCCGGTAAGGAGGACTTCTTTGGAAGTTCCTGCGGGAATGCCGTGAATGACACCTTTGACGTAGCTGTCGGGTGCCGCCACGTATGCCGTGAGTGCAAATTCTCGACCGCCCAGGTGAATTGTAGTGATGTGACGGATGCTCAGAGCTAGCTCTTCGTTTGGTGTGCTAGCAATAGCGATGTTTTGTACTGGGTAAATTCTTACATTAAGGGTCCGTACGTGCTCAGCTGTTGGGTGCTGACATGCCAGCTTGACGCCTTCAGCAACCTGTGGCGTGGTCCAGGTGGCAAAGTTGAGTCCCTCTCGTGGACGGATGATTACCTTGAGGTCGTTTCGGGGCAGCGGTGGGAGTCGAGGTTGTCGGGGAACCGATGGGTGTCGGGGTTGGAAGGGTGGGCTGGAGGGAGTCGATGTTTGCTTCCGACCGTACTTAACAGTGAGCCAGTCCCCGCCGGCAGGTTCATCAGGAAGTGGGATTTGTGCGTGCTGGAGATTCATCTCGGCGCCATCATTGGTGGCCATTGGTGCGCCGAACTGGGTCAAGGTCTTCTACTATACCGTATCCGTCATTAGGTTTAGCTGGGCGGGCGCCTCTTGCGAAGTTCAGAGTCCGGTAATTCGTGCAGCAAGCGACTCACAGTATAGATTTGGGTGTCCACGTGTTCCGCTCCACGTAAGGAGTCGATTGAGGCTGGTTATGGCGGCGCTGACGTCAATTATCCAGGCTTTAGTGATGTAAAGGCGGAACCCATGTGCGGCGCAACCGTGCGCAGCCTCTTCTTCTTCTTCCTCCCAGACTTCTATATAGAGAGCATCGGGCTCAACGCGCGATTAAGGCATTCGGCAAATTCATTTGTTTGCGAATGATAGGCTGTTGCTAGGTTGTGGTGTGCGGTACACGAAGCAAGGATGTAGTGAACGACTTTTGAAAGAAATGAACGACCGCGATCCGTACGCAGCTGTCGAGGCGTGCCGTGGTGGAGAATGACATCGCGAGGCAGAAAGTCCGCGACGTCAGTGGCACAGCTCGTCGACAGTGCCCGAATGATGGCATATCGTGTGGTGTAGTCAGTAGCTACGGCAATGCACTTGTTCCCCGTAAGAAGAAGTCGGAAATGGTCCAACAAGACCGAGGCCCACATGGTAGAACAGGACACTTGGAATCTCTAAGTGGAACAGCAGGTTGCAAGAAGTGTTTTTGCATTGCTGGAAGGCCCCACAAGTTGTTGTGAGGCCTCACAGGCCTCACAACCTACCGGCGTACAAAACGGCAAAGGCCTGGGCAGTAAAACCGACGCTGCACCCATTCGTACGTGCGGACGCTCCGAGATGTGTAGTGGTTGGGACATCGCACAGTGGAATGGAGACTTGACATAAAAATTGTTACAGCGCAAACACATGCAACCACAAGTATCAAGGACGGGACACAAGCGCTGACTATCAACTAAATTTTATTTACGGAAGACGGATACCTTATATAAGGGGGAAGGCAGAACTGAAGGGGGAAGGGAGTGATACAATCGGGGAAAATGACGTTGCGCATCGGTGAACGAACGTGCCAGCAGTCAACGGAATCAGGCGCATAAAAAACAAGAAAACGAGAAAAAACTAGAAAAACACTAGAAAAAGGCGAGGGATACTAACCTGCAATCAAATCAGTAAGCAGTCGCTTCCAAGAAATGAAGCTCTGCTGGAAAAAGCGATACAGAAGGGGTGCTTACGCACTTGCTGCCATATTTCTGTATGTGGAACGCTTCCAAACTGACGCGCGCCGTCGTGTCGGCACTCTTGCCGAGAATCTTCGCCTCTCCCAATAGAGCCTCGCATCCTGTGCATTCAATTACGTGCGCGACCAAATGTGCGTACTTCTCCTTTAAGTTACTTAAATTTCGGGCATGTTCCCCCAAGCGTTCATTAATGCAGCGGCCGGCAGAACGCATGTGCTCTGGCTGGCTCTGGCAGCGCGCGGGTAGGGGAGCGATAAAAAAAAATTGAAGAGGCTCAATGTGTCTTCGCGATTTAAAGTCAAAATAGAAAAAATAAATAAGAACGAAGTTAACTTGGCTGGCTTTAGTGTCTTCACAGGATGCTTTGGCACAGGTGAAAAAAGATGTTGATATATCTTATGTAACACGACGGCACGAATGAACCACCACAACGCTTTGTCTCATCGGGTCTCGCTGCGGGCTTTGTCAACTTGTCTGATAGTTTGTTGATTTGGCTTGTCTCGTTGTATGGCCCAATGTACGACTTTGGAAAACCTAATGAACATTTGGCATCAAATATTTATGGGAACATTAAATTACAAAGTTCCGCAATTGAAAATCTAAAGCACACGTTTGGAAGTGTCAATGTACCTTTGACATCAAAATTTTATGAGAACTTTATACCCATAAAGTTTCGGAATTGACACCCATGCAGATTCCATGATAGCGTGTGAATTCCGCGGCCTCCGCGAAATGCCGTGGCGAGCCCCTTCGCCAAAAAAACGTCTTGAAACTTTGTGCATGGATGGGGCTGCTTGCGTTATGTGACTCCCGGTGCATGGGCGTTGCCGCGAAATCCAGCCCGAGTTCGCAATTTTCGCGATGAAATGGCTTTTCGAGCATGAAAAAGATTTTCTAGACGAAATCCAGAATGATTTCCGGCGCCGGGGTTGCTTTGGTCGGTGGTGCATGGACAGCACGAAAAAATTTCGGTTCGGGGGGGGGGGGCTGATGCCCCATAAGCCCCACCCCTGGTATACACGTGGAAACGGTCAAGGGCGTCATCGATTCTCGGCAGAGGGTAGACGTGCTTTCGTGTGACTTTGTTCAAGTAACAGTACTCTACACAGAATCACCAGCAACCATCCTTCTTCTTTACTAGCACGACCGGTGACGCGAAGGGACTGCTGGAAGATTCAATGACGTCATTGAGGAGCTTTGGTTCAACGTCCCACTTAATTGCTTGCCATTCAGCATGAGACACATGATAATGACGTCGTCTGATGGGGCTGGCGCCTGCAGTATAGAAACTCTGTGTGATAAGAGAAGCCTGGTCCCAAAGGGGGGTAGTGAAACTCAACGATGTCGCTCTAAGGCATCAACAACTGCTTGCTATCGGCAGCATCGGCTAGAAGGAGATCAGGCGCGATCATCTTGGTAATATCCGGATCGGCTGTACAATCTGGGGTGAGGAATGTGGGAGGGAGAGAAGAATCGCTGCCGGCGACTAATGTAGAAACGGTATACCCTTCGATAGAAAAGACGCTGGCCAGTGTCATGCAATTTAGGATAGGTTGCGTGTACCAGCTGAAGTATAAGATGGGAAGAGACGCGTAGTTATTAGTAACGGTGAGAATGGTATGCGGAATGGAGGCATTTCTGGCCAATAGAACGTCAACAATGAGAGTCAGAGCGTAATTGCCATCGGGAATAGAAGGGAGAGAAACAGGGGAAACGGGAGAAAGCAGAGATGAATGTAATCGATGGAACACAAATGCCGATGATGTGTGGTGGGAGCCTTATACTAGCGAGGTAAATCTAGCTGAAGCCAGCAGGCTCCACAATAAATAAGGGTGTAAGTGGGCAGATAGAGAGTATATGCGCATGAAGAGTTGATGGGAACAGTGCTCGAGCACAGCAACTAATGCACTTCTACAGTGGCAGCCGATGCTTATTCGTGCGAAGCGCATACCAAGGACGAGATTCGTTCCCCCGTCGGCGACTCGGATGCGCGGTAACGGGGTTAACGTCTGCACCTTGTTAAGTCAACGGCGAAGCTTCAAATGCGTCGCTGATATATGTACCCCCCCCCCCCCCGCAACTCCAGTCAACGAGATCAGCTGCAAATGCGCCTTCCACTTTAACGTAAATTAAACTGCTTCTCGGCCACAATGTGGTCGGAGGTTGTTGTGGGTGAATAGTCAATGCAGCTGTACCTCCGGGAGCTGCACCGTCTAGTTTTCCGGAGACAGGCGTCCAATCGGCGATGGAGGGAGGCTGAATTGGGGGGAGAGAGATGATGGGAGCCGAGACAACAATGAAAGGGGCTGGGGACTACCCGGAGATGGTGAACGATGGTACGACAAGGTCAGAGCGTTATCACCGTTGGCCTGAGGTAACTCGCGGTAAGGCTGCAAGCGGCCAGGATCGATCCCAGGGCGACGGTTGGGAGCATAGGGCACATGAGGTCAAGACCACTGGTTACTATAATAGCGGGTGATAAGAGCAATGTGATGGTAATTAAAGCAAGTGGGCCGGTCGTCAGCGGTTCTCGACTCAGCCGGAGCGCGGGGACGTAGCGGGAGCGTCTAGAACCGTCAGTTGGGCGTCAGACGGCGCACGCAGTTTCCAGGGCAGCATAGGACAGCTCCTCACGAACGATGGCCTGGAGATGTGGTGTCATGGTAGGGCTAAACTCGCAAGCACAAGAGCCCGGAGAAGCGAGGGGCATAGCCCCAGACACCTGCGTATAACCTGCCGCGGATTTGGAGGCGGACCCTGACGGCGAGCAATGGCAACGTCCGTCATCGCTTCAGGCTGGGACTTTGGAGATTCTGGCTGCACTCCGGGAACTGCCAATGACTGCTGTATTTATTCTGGCACGAAATCAGTGACCGAGGCCACCTGAAGCTGCGGCCTTCGAAACATCCTCTGTAGCTCCTCGCACACAATTTTTCAGATGGTCTCGGGCAAGTCATCGGTCCAAGTTCTTCGACCTCACACTTTGGCATAACCATTTGACGATACTATTGTCTGGTGCGAATTTCCAGCGTGTTCTTAGTGGCAGTGGCTTCCGATTTAGCCCGCTGGACAGGTCACACTTCACTCCCTCCATGGGCAAACGAACTTATTTCTCCTCAGACATATCCAGGTGGGCATGACGGAACAGACTGCGATCTCTTCCGTCTAAATGAACATGTTCTCGTTCGATCATTCCACTCGAACTTCTAGCATAGCTTCTTCTCTGTGCTACCGCATGACGCTCGTAAAGATCTGCAAGAAGCCGTTGCGAAACCGGTCCCACGTCCTTAGGATCTAATCTCGGTTGTCAAATCAGGCCCTCACGGCATCTTCCAAGGCGAAATATACAGGCCGCAACTTCTCCTGAGAGTTTCAGTTGTTGAACGTCGCGACTCTTTCATATAAGTCTAGGCAGCTTTAGGGGCCTTCTGCCGATGATCCGCGAAAGGTCACTGGCAACCTGGGTTGTTGCAGGACGAATGCAGGCACGGGTGCTGTCATTTTAGTTGTTGGCGTGGTCTAGTCCTTCCTGAAAATCTCCGGTAGAGCAACTTGCTCTGGCGGTAGTTGCTGCAGCCAACCGCTAGCTTAAGGCTCCATGGCGTCGTTGACAATGTTGTTACGGCTTGGGCTTGGAGGGGCTTTCATTACACAGCGAAGCACCTTCACAAGATGTCCCGCTGTAGTGATTGAAGAACACAGTACCAAAACTTTCGCTAGTGCCAGCATGCCTTCCAGACAGTACTACACAGTTTGCGCCGCGCATAGCCAAATTACACAAGGTTCAGTGACAACACGCAATAGATAGAACTATTGATAAGATTCGCGAAACATCCTATAAATACACGCAAGTCCTGCGCCGAGCGATTACGTTTAAGATTTGTTAGCCCGTGAAAACCGTTCGCCTGAGCACGATAAAAAAGAACACGTGCGACTATCCATAATAATTTCAGTGAGGGACAAGCCATGTCTAACTAGCGAAATAGTGTTGTATTGTATCTACATAATCGTAGATACATTGCGCCACTTTTTCACCAATTTTTCCTAATGAAAGATTTGCACTTTAGTACGTCGAGTCTGTGGTTTAATCTGAGTAGTTCTAGAAACGTAATGGCACCCACGCTGTTGCGATCGTCTCGTGCATTTCTAGAATTACTCAGAAGAAACCAGTCTCGCGCACTAAAAGTCAGAATGTTTCATAAGGGCAAACTGGTGAAAAGAGATCTTATAAACAGTAGGTATGGGTGAATATCAAGTTTTTCGAATACAAATGAAATACAAATAGTTGGTATCGAACATTGAATGGTAAAACGCAGACGCATATAATCTCTCCATGAATATTTATTTTACTATAATCCGGTACCACTTTTGCATTGGCTAGTGAAAAAAAAACACAACTATCAGGAACAATGGAACAATTTCATGCTCTAGGTCAAAATTGTCATTAAAAACTGCACGAATAGTCTTTCAAAAATTTGGTAGCCTGATTGAGAGCAAGCTTTCCAATATAGAATGGCTGCTGCCTGACTAGCTTTCACATGAGGCTGAATAAATTTTTCCCAAAGAAAATATTAAAAGTCGGGGGAGAAAATGCTGCCCTAGAACTTGTGTGCCATGAAGCTAACAAACGGTCCTACTGCAAACGAAGCATCACAGTTTCTAGCACAAAACAAGAAGAAACCGCTACATAAATAGACTGCCAAAAACAGTGAATGACAGACTACACGCTAAAATCGCACGTTATCATGGACGCTTCCCCCACGAAACCAAAAAGAAATCTTGCAGTCAGCGTTTTGCTTCTGCATTTCATCGAAACAATTTGTCATTGTGCAACTTCTCATGATTGGGGAATGCTGTCTAGCAAACAAAGAACAGTTACATGAATTTAGCTTTCGGTTGTCGCGAAATATTTCGTTAGTTCCGATACTTGAAAATACAGAAAGTTAATTTGCGGATACGAATACAAATAGTTAGTCTGTATTATTCGATTCGTATTCGATACACGGAATATTCATACAACCCTTTTATATATATATATATATATATATATATATATATATAATGAGGAAACGAAGAAGCACACCAACGAAAAGGGCCATTTTAATGTTTTACCGTTTCGGCCGTGGCATGGCCGGAACGTTAAAACATCAAAAATGCGATTTTCTGAAGTGTGCTCCTTCGTTTCATATGCCTATGCACCGGACCTACGAAACTTTTCCTTGCATTATATATATATATATATATATATATATATATATATATATATATATATATATATATATATATATATATATATATATATATATATATATTGATCCGCCGGTATTTTGGGCCCTACAAGGTTACGCGCCGCCTCAGTGCAGTCGTGACCGTGACCTATGCAGTCGTCCCTTGCAGTTCTGATCCCGGTTCGCTCCGCCGTCGTCCTCGCGCTGAAGTTGTTCATGTAGTGCGCATGAAACCATACTATGCGCGTACGTGAACGCCGAGATACACCTGAGGAGCTCCACTTCTTATGTCGCTGAAAGAACTTTGCGACGCGAACGAGAAGGTCGCTTTTCGCATGGGGGCATTTGACACAAAGATGTGGGGCTCCCGCACCGCAGAACGGCACGCGCAAACGTCGGCGACATGAAAGACGATGAAGTGCGTAAGCTGCACGTTATTCTTCTCTCTCGCCAATAAAAAGGAACGTCTCTTTTGTAACACTCCGTCTCCAACCTACGTTAAATTTTTCTGGTGGAGGTGCGGGGTACGTGCTACCACTCCCAGATCGAACACCGTCTACAAGCCCAGTACCAAGTTCGGTCGAGCTGACTCTTGTGCACGTAGGGCCTAGCCACTG
This sequence comes from Dermacentor variabilis, assembly GCF_050947875.1. Taxonomy (NCBI): domain Eukaryota; kingdom Metazoa; phylum Arthropoda; class Arachnida; order Ixodida; family Ixodidae; genus Dermacentor; species Dermacentor variabilis. Next base: position 111,657,968 of record NC_134577.1, on the reverse strand, counting down.
ACTTGAAGGACTGCCACCTGAGCACGAGCCGCTACCCAAACAAGTCAGAAGGATGAGTACGTCGGTTCCATCATCTTCCTCGACCGCGGCGACCTAGGTCGTCCTCAACCAGCCGCGAATCCCCACATCCTTCCATGGGAACACCTTCAAGGATGTAGAGGACTGGCTCGATCACTTTGAGCGTGTCGCAGAATACAACGGCTGGACTCCAGAGCGCAAGCTACGTAACGCCTACTTTGACCTCGAGGACTATGCGCGGACATGGTTTGAGAACTGTGAGGCGGCCCTATCGACATGGGACGAATTCCGACGGCAGCTAATTGGCACATACGCCAGGCGATAGTACAGCGGCCGAACAAAAGCGTCGCAATGTTTGTTGAACATATGTGCCGACTTTTCCGACGCGCGGATCAATCCAGGAACCTCAGGAATCCAGAAAGCTCAGGAACCTGATGCGTGGTGTCAAGTAAGAGTTATTCGGGGGCCTAATACGCAACCCACCAAAGACCGTTGCAGAGTTTCTTGCGGAATCCATATCAATGGAAAAGACACTGCAGCAGCGAACACGGCAGTACAACCGCGACGTGTCTAACCTATCGCGTGACCCTCTCGCTATGCCCTTGGACAATACCGACGCCTTGCGGGAGCTCATTAGGCTTGCGGGAGCTCATTAGGTGGCTCCTGCATCGCTACAGCGACTCACTCTGGCTGAGGTCGTTCGGGAAGAAATCAGGCAGGCAGTACAAATCCCGGAGCGCAGCGAGACACGACAGTACGAGGTACGGCAGCCACAGCCGCGTATGTCGTATGCGGAATCTGCGCGAAGTTCGTTGTCTGCGACTTTTCACGATGGGCGCGACGTCCCGGACTATCACGATGTGCGCGCCGTTGAACAGGCAACTGGCGACTTCACGCCCCGCCGCACGCCATTCATGGCTGAAACACGACCACCCCGCAAGAGCGACGTATGACGCACCGCCTACCTGAGGCCCTTGTGTTTTCATAGCCGATCACCTCTACAGGGCGTGTCCTTACCGCCGAGCTGGGCTCCGTGGATTTTCACGGAATGCGCCGTGCCCGCGCAATGGTGAACGCCCCCTGGAGATTGAAGCATACCTCGCGGACGCGAGGACCTCGTTTGCCCCACGATTCCGTAAACCCCGGTCACCGTCACCCGCACGAAACAGGTCTTCAAGCCCTCTCTTCACGTCGAGAGCAACGAGGCGTCGCACACCCAGACCTGCCTCCCGGGAAAACTGAGTCCAGCGACCTGCGGAGGTGAGGTCGCTGACGTTGCGAACGCTGAAGATCCCTCTACTACAACGACCGCGATATGACGTAATTGAGACGCAGAGAAAGCAGTGTATTTTCGTGTGAGTATCCTGCGACGTACCAGTTACCATGGATGACCACGAAGTCACGGCGTTAATCGACACGGGCGCAGGCACATCTATTATGAGCCTGAATCTCGCGCGTATACTGAATAAAGTTTCGACGCAATGGACCGGAACTCAGATTCGTACTGCAGGAGGGCATCTCATAACTCCATTGGGCCGGTGCACGGCGCGAGTCAACATTCGAGGCCTCACGTGCATCGGCGACTACGTCATTCTTCCTGAATGTTCAAAGGACCTTATACTCGACATGGATTTCCTTCAGTCGAAGGGCGCCATCATCGTCCTGCCAGAGTCTAGTGTGAACTTCGCTACTATGCAAGCCATAGCGAACAGTAATGACAACGGCCATGACGTCGCGCTTCGCGTAGCTGACGATCACGTCACGTTGCCACCCAAGAGCAGCGTGCTCACCCTTGTCCGATGCGACATGGAGAACAACACCGAAGGAATTGCTGAGGCGAACATGCCCTGCTTCTTGAGCGCCACATTTGTATAGCCAGAGGGCTTCTTCAGGTGCAAAACAAATGTTCATTCGTTTTGCTAACAAACTTTAGCAGCGAATATCGGCATGTACTGCGAGGAACGACAATCGCATTCCTTCGCGAAATCAGTGGTGTAGCTGACATTGCCACATTGGAAACCTCATCGTCTCAGCAATCTGGGTTACCCAGCACCTCCGCCAGAAAAATGTAACGTAGGTTGGAGACAGAGTGTTACAAAAGAGACGTTTCTGTTTAATGGCGGGCCAGAAGAATAACGTGCAGCTTACGCACTTTATGGTCTTTCATGGCGCCGACCTGTGCGAGCGCCGTTCTGCGGCGCGGAAGCCCCACATCTTTGTTCGCACGTTTATATATATTTAACAGTACATTGACAATTTTACAATTTGACAACACACAAACACACACAGATATATATATATATATATATATATATATATATATATATATATATATATTGACACGTGTACTTATCTTTATCGGGCGACCACGTTTCGCCGCTTAACAACTGTAATCGCACAGCGAGGGTCGCGCCTGCATGTATCCGACGTTTCTGGAAAGTTATCGATGCTTCTACCCGGCTGTCTGCTGTTGCCGAACCTTGTGTTATCTGATTGCATCGCGTAACGCGAACGGTGTAGAACTTTGTGGAAGGCACGCGGGTCCGAACGATTAGTCTGGAACATTCGACGACTGCTCTATAAAAGCCGACGCAGTTGACCCGCTGATCAGATTTACGACGATCGCCGACTGTGTTCGCCGCTCTCGTTGTGCTTTAAGTGTAGCCTGTTTTGTGGGCACAGGTTCGCCCAATAAAAGCTAGTTTTTGCCTTTCACAGTATTGCTACTGTGTTCTTTGACGTCACGACCACGTGACATCTGGCGGAAGTACTTGTGCGTTCATGTACCGAACGCCCCCGCAAAGCCGCGATCCAAGCCCGAAGCCCGAGAAGAAAACCAACGTCGTCCAAGAACAGCGTGCTAGCCGCCGACTGCAAGGACTGCCCCCAGAGCACAAACTTCTACCTGAGACGAGCAGGAAGATTGCCACCAAGTCCACCCCAATGGCAGCCCCAGCATCCCCCGTCGTGCTGCAGCAGCCCATGGGAACCCCCCATGTTCCGCGGTTCAACATTCGAGGACCCGGAAACCTGGCTTGAGACGTACGAGAGAGTCGCTACCTTTAACAACTGGAACAGCGACGACAAACTGCGATACGTTTTCTTCGCTTTGGAATACGCAGCCAGAACGTGGTTCGAGAACCGAGAAGCCACCTTAACGACCTGGGAACTTTTCCGAAGCGGCTTCCTGCAGACATTCGCAAGCTTCGTACGCCGAGAACGAGCCCAAGCGCTATTAGAAACCCGGGTGCAGCTACCTAATGAGACGACCACGATCTACACGGAAGAAATGAGCCGTCTCTTCCGCCACGCCGACCCAGAAATGCCCGAGGAGAAGAACGTCCGCCTGCTGATGCGTGGTGTGAAGGAAGAACTTTTTGCAGGAATGGTACGAAGCCCACCGAAGACCGTCGATGAGTTTCTTCGCGAAGCCACCAGCATCGAGAAGACACTCGAGATGCGAAACCGGCAATTCGACCGCCGCACGAACTCGACAAACTACGCCGGAGTTCAATCACTGGCCACCGACGACCTGCGCGAGACTATCCGAGCGGTCGTGCGGGAGGAGCTACAAAAGCTGTTCGCACCATCACAGCCTCAATTGGCTTCGATTGCCGACGCCGTGCGTGAGGAGCTCCAACAACTTGGAGTAGCCCCTGAATCGCCCCAGCCTGAGCCGCAAGCGATGACCTACGCCGCCGTCGCACGCCGTCAAGGTCCCCCTCCGCGACCGCGCCAGGGCCCTGTCACGCCGCAGTTCCTTCGTCCGCCGCCGCCACCGCCAGCACGACCACCCGTTCCAGCTTCAGTTCAACGCGACGCAGCCGTGATCCGACGCCAAGACCCAACTGCAACGCCAGACAAAGAACCACCGACCTCGACGTACTTCTCGACGGCCACGCAGTCACTGCCTTAGTCGACACAGGGGCCGATTACTCCGTAATGAGTGGACACATCGCCGCCCAGTTCAAGAAGGTTAAGACTGCATGGGAGGGCCCCCAAATTCGGACCGCTGGAGGACACCTCATTACGCCGACTGGAATCTGCACGGCAGGAATTACCGTTCATGACCGGACTTACCCTGCCACCTTCGTTGTCCTCCTACAGTGTTCACGGGACGTCATTCTCGGCATGGACTTCTTGAATCAACATGGCGCAATCATCGACCTGAAGTCGAAATCGATAACGCTGTCACAAGATCAAGCGATACCGCCGGAGAGCTGTCGTAGTCACCACGCCTTGAGTGTGCTTGAAGATAAAGTGAGCATCCCGCCGCGCTCCAGCATTATCATTTCCGTCGGCACTGAAACACCCGCTGACGTAGAAGGCGTCATCGAGGGCGACCAACATCTACTGCTCGACCGTCAAATTTGCGTCGCAAGAGGGATCGCTCGACTCCACGGAGGGCAAGTGGAAGTTATGCTAACCAACTGCAGCCAAGAGTTCAAGCACATCAACAAGGGCACGACAATCGCATACATCGAGGAATTTGTGGAAACCAGCAATGCCTTTGTCCTCTCGGATTCAGCCGCATCTACCCCGAAGAGAATTGTCCCCGAACCAGACTTCGACGTGAATCCAAGTCTTCCTATGAGTAAGCAGCAACAGATCAGAAGTCTTCTCCGACGATAAAAAGACTGCTTTTCGACGTCATCGAGGATTCGACAAACACCAGTTGCAAAGCATCGCATAATAACCGAAGAGAGCACTCGACCACTCCGCCAGAGCCCTTACCGAGTTTCGACGCGAGAACGTGAAGCTATTAGGCAACAAGTCGACGAAATGCCGCGCGACGACATCATCTAGCCGTCGAAAAGCCCGTGGGCCTCTCCTGTAGTCCTGGTAAAGAAAAAGGACGGAACCCTATGCTTCTGCGTCGACTATCGTCGACTGAACAAGATCACGAAGAAGGATGTGTACCCCCTTCCACGGATAGACGACGCATTGGATCGGCTCTGCAACGCTAAATACTTCTCGTCGATGGACCTCAAGTCTGGCTACTGGCAAATAGAGGTCGACGAGAGAGATCGCGAAAAGACTGCCTTCATCACGCCAGACGGCCTCTACGAGTTCAAGGTCATGCCATTCGGACTTTGCTCGGCGCCTGCAACGTTTCAGCGCGTCATGTACACGGTGTTAGCCGGACTGAAGTGGCAGACGTGCCTTGTTTACCTGGATGACGTCGTTGTGGTCGCCGGAAATTTCGACGAGCACCTTAGGCGGCTTGCGGCAGTGTTAGAAGCCATAAAGTCATCAGGGCTCACTCTGAAGCCGGAAAAGTGCCGTTTCGCTTACGGTGAGCTTTTGTTCCTAGGCCACGTGATCAGCAAATCAGGATTACGCCCCGACCCACGGAAGACAGGTGCCATCGCAAAGTTCCCGCAGCCAACCGACAAAAAGGCAGTGCGCAGATTCCTTGGCATGTGTGCCTACTATAGGCGCTTTGTGGAGGACTTTTCACGCATCGCGGAGCCGCTAACACATCTAACCAAATGTGATGTCGCGTTCAAGTGGGAAACGCTGCAGGCCAAGGCATTTCAAGAACTCAAACGACGCATGCAGTCGCCGCCGGTACTTGCGCACTTCGACGAGGACGCCGATACCGAAATCCACACTGACGCCAGTAGCCTAGGCCTCGGTGCCGTCCTAGTCCAGAGGAAAGAGGGACTTGAAAGGGCGATATCGTATGCTAGCCGGTCGCTGTCAAAAGCGGAAAGCAACTATTCTACGACTGAAAAGGAATGCCTCGCCATTATTTGGGCTACAGCTAAATTCCGCCCTTACCTCTATGGCAGGCCATTCAAAGTCGTCAGTGACCATCATGCATTGTGTTGGCTAGCTAACTTAAAGGACCCTTCAGGGGGACTGGCGCGATGGAGCCTCAGAGTACAAGAATATGACGTCACGGTCATATACAAGTCCGGAAGAAAACACTCCGACGCCGACTGCTTATCGCGCGCCCCCATCGATTCCCCGCCGCAAGACGAGGACGACGACGCCTTCCTTCGGATAATAAGCGCGGAAGACTTCACTAAACAGCAACGAGCCGACCCGGAGCTAAAAGGCCTCGTCGAGTATTTGGAAGGGAACACCGACGTTGTCCCTAGGGCATTTAAGCGCGCGTTGTCTTCGTTCACGCTACAAAACAACCTGCTCGTGAAGAACTTCTCACCAGTCCGCGCCAGCTACCTTCTTGTTGTACCGTCAGCGCTGCGTCAAGAAATACTGCACGCCCTACACGACGATCCAACCACTGGGCACCTCGGATTCTCCCGGACGCTGTCGAGAATACAGGAAAGGTATTACTGGCCGCGTCTGATTGCCGACGTCACCCGTTACGTCAAGACAGGCCGAGACTGTCAACGACGCAAGACACCACCGACAAGGCCAGCAGGAGAACAACTGTAATCGCACAGCGAGGGACGCGCCTGCATGTATCCGTCGTTTCTGGAAAGTTATCGATGCTTCTACCCGGCTGTCTGCTGTTGCCGAACCTTGTGTTATCTGATTTCATCGCGTAACGCGAATGGTGTAGAACTTTGTGGAAGGCACGCAGGTCCGAACGATTAGTCTGGAACATTCGACGACTGCTCTATAAAAGCCGACGCGCTTGACCCGCTGACCAGATTTACGACGATCGCCGACTGTGTTCGCCGCTCTCGTTGTGCTTTAAGAGTAGCCTGTTTTGTGGGCACAGGTTCGCCCAATAAAAGCTAGTTTTTGCCTTTCACAGTATTGCTACTGCGTTCTTTGACGTCACGACCAAGTGACAATATATATATATATATATATATATATATATATATATATATATATATCAGCTGTGTCTTACCAGCACTTAAGTACGGGGCAGAAACATGGAGGCTTACGACAAGGGTTCTACTTCACTTGAGGACGACGCAACGAGCTATGGAAATCAGAATGATGGGTGCAACGTTAATGGATAAGAAAACAGTAGAATGGGTGAGGAACAAACGCGAGTTAATGACATCTTAGTTGGAATCAAGAAAAATTAATGGGCATGGGCAGGACATGTAATCAGGAGGGAAGATAAGCGAGGGTCATTAAGGGCTACGGACTGGATTTCAAGAGAAGGGAAGCGTAGCAGGAGGCGCCAGAAAGTTAGGTGAGCCGATATTAACAAGTTTGCAGGGACAACATGGCCACAATTAGCACATGACCGGGGTAGTTGGAGAAGTATGGGAGAGGCCTTTGCCCTGAAGTGGGCCTAACCAGGCTGATGATATACATGTATATATATACGTGTGTGTGTGTGTGTGTGCGTGTGCGTGTGCGTGTGCGTGTGCGTGTGCGTGTGTGTGTGTGTGTGCGTGTGTGCGTGTGTGCGCGTGTGCGTGTGCGTGTGCGTGTGCGCGTGTGCGTGTGCGTGTGCGTGTGCGTGTGCGTGTGCGTGCGTGTGTGTGTGTGTGTGTGTGTGTGTGTGTGATCTCCTAGGCTCACAGGTTGAAACGCGTGCGGACTTATCACACTGGGTGGGCCGTCCACCACATCGGCAGCAGAAACAGCGGCCATGCCGAGATAAAACACTTCAGCAGGCCTCAGGGAATTATTTTCAACCCCGAAGATACCACGCCACAATAAGTAGACCGCGCCTTAATGAAAACAATCACCAGCAATAGTCGACGAGCGCCTACAAGGTACTCGAAAAAGAGAATTCGTTTTAGTCCGCGGGGCGGTTAAACCAGCCTGCTCTAGATGGCGCCTCCGCGTGTGTACTATCGCGGAAAATTTGTTTTAGCGTGGTTTGAAATGTGTACATAATCTTGCGCAGATCACCGCTTTCGCTTGTGAAGTGAGACCTGGGGTGCTATGCAGGATGCGCCGAGTTTGGCGAAACTCGGGATCGTCACGAGCTCTGGCGACACCCCAAGATGAAATCACGAATGGTGCCGAGACACAGTTTATCTTTCGACAAGCCTCCAGTTTCATTGGTTTATCTAGATTCACTCTGGGTGGCTATCATTCCTTGGGCGTTGCCTTCTGGGCGGTCGACAAACTGGGGTTCACGTGATCATACCGTCGGTGCATGGTCGTGCCTTCTTTCACTTGTTTGTCGTTCCACCGAGTGCATTACATGCACAAGCGAGTTATAAAACAAACGCATTTAGTACAATAATATTAGTTAGTTTAACGTGGTTTAGAAGCATTTTAAAGCTTACAACATGTACGCTGAATGTGCGTTAGACTAATTTGTAATTTAGCACACTTCGCATTATACCACGAGGGAACGCTGTGGTGGCGTCATCACATCCATTCACCGGGCGAGCATGGCGGCTAAGCATCGGTGGCGCCCAGTGTAAACAAACTCGTACAACGAGCTTGCAGTGCGCGACGTAGTGATCAGGCTCGACGATGACCACTATTTCTTGGATAGTTCTGTTCCTCCGTGAGCAATCTTTCCGTGCACACCAAAAGACTGCCAATAGCTTTGGCGATTTTACAGATCACAACGCGCACCTACTGTTCACGGCGCAGTGCTGAAGAAACAACTTGTCCGGTACTGCTTCTGCGAGTGCGCCGAGTTCCTCCACTCTGCGTGACTGCCAGCGTCACGAATATTACATAGGGTGTGCAAAAGGAAGACAGCCTATATAGCTACGATGCGACAAGGAGGTGGTATCGACGATGGATCTCGCTACCACCACAGTGAAGGAGACATCGACAAGCTGCAGATAAGTATGTTTCTACTGTTTCATATTTAGCATAATAAGAGCGCACGGATTAAGTCGCTTTCGTAGTAACGAACTGAATGCCCAGCAGTTTAAAGAAGGCAGTGAGAACCAATGAGTGTTCGTGCTTTTACATGCAAGTGGGCCCGCGAAAATATGGAAAAGATGAAGGTAACTTTCACTAATTTGGTGAGATAACAGAAATTCATGAGTGACATTAAGCCCGCAAAATTTATGGAAGAGTATCTTTGTCCAGGTGAAATATCGATAGCAGGTACTGATATAAAGCAGGAAACTTATACAAAAATTTCGTGGGTTGAACAGCACATAGAAGGCATTACCGAATCGTGATCGCCACGTTACCGATATCCTTGAAAAAAGTCTAGAATCATTGCATTCTATCGGTTATGCAATATGGGACATAAACCTGGAGGTTAACAAAGAAACATGAGATGTCAAGGACTGTGCAGAAAGCGAAGTAACAAAAATTGTTGGAGATAGCATTAAGGCAGGAAAACAGTGGCGTAGTAAACCGTGGCAAAGATGAGATTAAGAAAAAAAAAGGAATCGGCAGGCAGGCCATGCACGTATTCGATCACTTGTAGCCAATTCATAACAGGTGATTACATAAGCGTGACAGAATGGATGTCAAGGAGAGAGAACTACAGCCGAGGATGGTAGAAAATTGCATAATGGGACAAAAATATGATCTTTGTAGGCGTAGGATGCAATCAGCTCGTATAAGGCAGGATTGTAGGGTGAGGCATTTGTTTTGCAGCGAACAAAAATAGGTTTGTGGTGCTAACAGTAGACTCATGACGGTGCAGGGCCACCTCAGCTGCTGGCACACTAATCAACATGACAATTGGCTCTGAAAAGAAAACTCCAGTTATGAAAAATAAAGCAACGTTGTCCCAACGCATTGTTTTATTATGCATACTACACTAGAGGCTTCCACAGTTAAGGGCACTTAGTACTAATAGTGCAACGAGCATTTTTCTTTGTAAATAATGGTTTGTATGCGGCTGATTCATTCCAATACACTTTTTTGCAGCAAAACATTCTGCTGCTGGAGGCACTCAACCGCCTGGTGGCAGTAGGCGAGCGCCAGACACGTGCTCTTGAGAGTGCGGCAGAGGTCCAGAGGGCTGCTCTGCTTCAGTAGTATCGGTGCCCTCACTGCTCTCCTGTCGAGCCCACAGAAGGCACCTTATAAATGAGCTTTCAGTTTAATATTTTGTTGATTATTCAAGAACATGAATAAAATTATTGCAGTAAACAGTGTGCTGTGCATATTAGGAGACTTGTAACATGCACTTGGTGTCACTTCAAAATAGGCAAAAACGTAAGACAACCTGTGCCACTCTTGGACCATGTAAATAAAAAATACACTAATGCAGCATACACGTCATTGTGCTGTTTGTTCTTTCTATGTGCAAGAATACAGTGCGTGTTGATTAGCCACAAGATGAACGGTGTGTAATTCACATTGAAGACAGGAAACAGCAGGAGCTTAATAATGCTATCACCTATAGACTGTGCATATGACTGCAACACTCCCCGATTCAAATGTGCCATTACATGCATGTTCGATACCACATATTCTTTGACATTGTCTTATAATTGCATGTACTATATTTCACACACCTTAAGCCCTTGCACAGCATACTTCTGATGTATCTATTTCATAGGCCAAATAATCGTACACTTTGTCCTTTTGTGTTGTATGAAAAGCAGCATCCTTTACAGTCTGATTAAACTTCAGAAGACAGGAGAGGCCCCGCCCAGATGACCAAAGCACAGCAGCCGATTGCCTCCACGTCTAAAGAAATAGTCCCTCTCCAACGAGCAGGTATTAGTCTGTCCGGCGGCACGATGTCAGTCTAGAGTGCGTGCCCATTGGAGCAGGCTTGTGTTCACCTGCCTTAAAGTGCAGATTCCACAGGCTCCTAAAGTTGTATCCGACTATAGAAACACATAATGCCTCGCACCAGTTGCATAGACTTCTGCAACTTGATAGCACACAATGATCAGGAGCAGAAATCTATAAAGGCATCCAAGCAAAGCTGGCTGGCCACACTTCTATTATGAGGGGCTGTAAAAAGGTCTCGCCAAGTATTCCCATGACGTCCTTGAAGAAGAGGTGGTGTTTGGCACTTCTTTAGAATCAAAAGCAGATTACAGTGAATGTTGTGTAGCACGTCAAAACAAACTGAGCTTGGTTATCTGCACAGCATGTAATGGGAGGTTGTGTTTTGCATAGGAAACTAACTGCTCTGTCCAGTACAATTTTGAGGCCGGTATGGCACCTATTATGTCAACAGTGTCTATATACAAATTACACTTTTCACAGGCCATTGATTTCACCATTATTTTTGTATGATGGTTCTTTCAATAAGTGCTTGTATTACATGAGCAGGTGGATTTGAAAGCAAAGCTTTGTTTGCAAACCTTTTTACTTCCATAATTGTGTGGCAGGGCCCTGGCATGTTGTCGAATAGCTCACACTTCCTCGGTCCTGCACCAAAGAAGCCCAATGCTCTATTTGAAGTTGGATCGCACAACAATTCAACGGCATACAAAGAAGAGTAACACACACAGCGAATTTAATTGCACAACAATTTGACGGGACACAAAGAAGAGAAATACACACAGCAAAGCATTCTGCTTTGTGTATTTCTCTTCTTTGTGTCCCGTCAAATTGTTGTGCAATTAAACCTCAAGCTTCTATACCAGTACACAGTCTTCAACCTCACCAATGCTCTAGTTATTAGGCCACAATGGTGCACATCTTTAAAATTTCCCAACACAAATTAGCTCTCCAAAAAATCACAAATGTTAAATTTTGCAGCACAGGTGTATGTATGCACGTGCCATATTCTTTACCACTAAACTCACAGGAATCAAAGGGGCAAGCATTAACCAGCCGTGCTGCTGCCGTTACCATTATCATCATGACACCAATGGAAAGACAGTGCCACGTTTCAGTAAAGGGAGTGCTGGAGGGAAAGCTGTGACAGCGAGGGCTTACAATAAAAATAACGGTTACGAGACATGTTCAATGCCAATATATGCTGCATGTCGCTCAGCCTACTTTGGCATTGCGGCAAGCGTTTACTCGTTTGAGATTATCACGTTTTGTGTAATCATTGCTCTAAAGCTGTACAAATGGTCTATTTGCTCTGCAATTTTTATTTTTATCATGGTGGGTTAAAGACCTACTTTTCATTGGCATCTGCACCACATTTCTCCCAATATGTAATTTTGCCTTGGTGGTTCATGACATCTTCACGTACAGAGAGTTCTGCAGAGCATTGGATGTGCATTGTTCTACTGCTTCAGAATTAGAACCCCATTTTGAGACGAAAATATGCAAGTTATCCATCCAGAATAACGCCGCCCCCCCAAAAAAGGAAGATACACTGAACCTCTGGCACATGCATCGACAGTGAACAGAGCAAACAATCTGAAGTATTTTCTTCATGCAATCCAGCACACTAAGATTCTCAATGCATTTTCATTTCGCCACAAATGCATAGGCACAACCGGCTTGGCGCAACATCCACATCTCGCGCTGCAACAAATTGTGCAATGCCTCGCTGTTTTATAGTGCGGCTGATAGATTACGCATGACCAAAATTCAGCATTGTGCATACTAAGTAACTTCACCAATGAAGATCCTTAAGTTGTTTATGGGATTAGGATTCATAGGTTACTTCAGACAACTTGTGATATCCATATATCTATTTATACTTCTTTCCCAAGAAAGTGAGCCACTTGGAAGGCACCCTGACAGACAAGTAGAACAATCGGCAAAAAGTCATCAACCAGCGAAAAAGTCAGCATCATAAGCAGCCGCATGTGAGATGTCGCTAACACAAAATTTAAGTCGGCTACACAGAAGTGACAAATTTGGCAATATGGCGTGTCTAAACATTGCTTCAATGTTAATCACAGAAACGCTGACATTGAAGGCGCCTTAATTCCTACGTACGTTCCGTCGACACACCCGACTACGTTCGTAATGTTCCCACGAAGTAGGAAGCACCATTTAATATATGCCCGCTCAGCCGCAGTATTCTGGAAAGCTAGCCACCGCTTACGCACTGCCGCATCGATAAGCGCGTCAGACACATCTCTGACACAGTGGCTAACAGTAGTTTGATGGCGTCCAATGTAACGCTCGGTGCCGACGCTTCCCTGAAAACTCCCAGTCCCGTAGAAACGGAGGGCACAGATGACTTGCTCTACCACGGTGAGCGAATGAAGCCCGCCACGCTGTCTCCGCAGACGAGAGTCTTCGCCTAGCTCGTCACACAGCCAGAGCACTGATGTCTTCGACAGGCGAAAATGACGCTGAAACGGTCATGTAGGTGAACGGGTCCGGACGGTCATACTGAAGCTTGCTGCCCCTGGATGCAATGAAACAGGCTGCTGCTGCCGCCGCCATGTTCCCGAGTTGAACTCGGAGGGGGTTTCGCGATGTACGAGTTTAGCACCAGTTCGCCTGTCAATCAAAACCAGAGGTCACGCCCCGCGCGAGGCATGTAACTCTTGTGCGCGCACCCACTACAGTTAAGCCACGCCCATCTTCCGGCAAAAGCGACGCGGTGTCGAGCTGAGAGGCATCAACAATCTTGACCGCCGACATAAAACACGCACAACACACTGTCATCGGTGATGTACTGAGCACTACTATCAAAAACAAAGCGTTGACTGTCGCTGGCTGATGCATACATCTTCTGGGGCTGAGATGGCCGCACAACACGGTTTCAGTGCCTGCATTGTGGCGACGCGTAGCGCACAGTAAATAATTATCGGCACGTCAATGAAGCAGCTTGCAAGGCGTCGATGCGCCGAGGGGGACGACGATGCTGAGGAGTGCGTACTGCAGCAGTCGTTTGAGATGGCTGCTCTGTCATCGGTGATGAAACGGAGCCACAGCGTCGTAAACACGATCAGCGTCCGAGAATCGCTCGCTCATCTAGACCCAGTGCAATGGCATTTCTCCATCATAGGCACTGCGCACTCAACAGTTCCAACACATCTCTCCGTTCGAAATCTGATTTGATTACTGTACACAAGAGCCCTCACCTGCCAAAATGCGAGTGCTGCGGTGTCGTTACGATATCCATCTGCGATCGCTGCTGGCTCCAGCAGAGGTAATCCGCAAGCACCTTCGACTGCACAACACAGTCATATACTGCGTACATGCGCTCAGAGGCACCTTCACTGGGCAAGCGATGACAAGCGATGAATTGTGTCGCTGGGGAAGCACGCACTTTTCGCAATGTATCGCAGAGGCTTCGCGCACAAAGATAAACTGGTACATTTTCACTGAACTGCTTCACTACGCACTCTAAAATGACATACCGCCATCTTGCAGCGACAGCCGTTGTGTCGTTTTTAGTTGGTTAAGCGGGGGCCTTAATAGCCTAGTGAAACGCCTGCGATCAACAGCCGTACCGCGGCGCTGCGTTTCTATTCCCCTAATAGAGAAAGAGTGGCCATGACCCTCCGTGGATCATGATCGACTTTATTGAGAATAGCACTGCAGCGCCCCTAGGCGACTTATCCCCATATGAACGCCCTCGTGCGTGCGACCCTCTTCAATGTACCGCTTCTAAGTTTTAGCCTCACTGTCGCCACTCGCGGCAAGAAGTGCAAAATGTAATAAATTGCTCGATCTCTGTTTGTCATCACAAATTTCTAGCGTTGAAAACGAAAAACAGATACTTAAAGAAATAAAAATGTTCGTTATTTTATTCGTTGTATTTTAATGTATTCGTTTGAGCGGAAGCGTAAGTGCAAGAATGCGCCGCATGTACCCTGTTCGCATTCGATGGAGGAAAGGCAGATAGTGCCCGAAAGAGGAGGCACGCCCTTGACGCGCCCGGGAAAGGCGTGGCAAGCGGCTCACGGCAAGTGTGCAGACAGACAGCGTGGCAGTCACGGTATCGCTAAGTTGCGATAATCCGTTGATAGCAATACGCGGCGCTGGCGCGTTTCGTTGTGCAGCCTTCTGCGCTTGAAACGTGGAAGCAGCGTGCCGCGCAGGGTGCGCTCATGTTGTCATGCGCGGCTTTTTGTCTACACATTTCTTGCCTGCACCTTCGCCGCGTTCCGCGCTATCTCCGTTCACTGACTGCCGTCGAGCAAACTCGGATAAAACTCGGGTGAACGAGAAACTCGGCGCATCCTGCATAGCACCCCTGATTATCTGCTTTGCTGCGGACAAAGTACGCTGTAGCAATGTTGCTTCTAATGTTCCTGCGTAGCCACTGCTGCTCGTGTAAATTTTCCGCAGTAAAGCTCAGTTGAAGCTCGGCCATGTTCCTGTGTATTTTGTTTCTGTGTCCTCACCTAAAAACGCGGCGTTATAACCATGTTCCATCAAGCCAGGAACCAACTAGCCCATCTCAGTCTCTTAATCGCAATACAGCGGCAGAATGGTAAGATAGCCTATAGAGTGATACGTAATATTCCAGGTTCCTTCCTTTTGCATTTATCATATTTACGAACGAAACATCATATTTAATGCCGCCTCCCCGCTGAAATAATAACAAAAAAGCTAAAACTCTTATACTTCTCTTATGTCAGTCTAGTTGCTTGTGTAGATTACTCTAAAGTTTTCTGTGTTCCTTCTTACAGCCTTATTAAGTGGCCCACTATGGTGGACAGGGCGTCGTGCTGTTGAGCAAGAGGTTGGAATTTGGTTCGTGGTCACTGTGGCCACATTCCAAGCGAAGTTTGGTCTAAAGAAAAAGGCTCGTGTGACTTCCTTTGGATGTAGAATAAAGAACAACCGCTTACCATAATCAGACTCCTACCCAGAAATGGTGAAATAAATTATGTGGTTTTACGTGCCAAGACAACAATGTGATTATGAGGCACGCTATATTGGGGTCTCCGGATGTATTTCTGCCCCCTGGGGTGATTTAACGTCTACCCAGTGTTAAATACACGACTAAATCTGCGCAACACCAAAGCCACTACGCCACCACTGCGGGTACTGAAAGGTACTCCGACATTGCCGACCCAAAAACGAACGAAAGCCATTGGTGACACATCCGGCGCGCTCATTTGAAAAGTGTACGGACGGCACTGGGGCTGCCGTAATACAAAAGAAACGAAAGGTTACTACAAACCGGGCTCCATAACACGCTAAACGTAATCGCGGAAGCACAGAGGACAGCGCAACTCGAAAGGCTCTCCGGAACCAAGGCAGGCAGAGAAATCATGGAAAAGATCGGCATAAACTACCACGGATTGAAGGGCACCAAGACGCAGATTCACCCGGATGTCCGATTCGCAGTGAACACTGGAAATATCCTGAAGAACATGCACCCCGAGCCCAATGTCGAGAGAAGCATATGCCGCACGAAAACGATCCTCAAAAACCACGGGGCACGGGAGGGGGTGTTCTTCGTAGACCCTGCCCGGTACCCCGAAACCGGGACGACAATGATGGTTTAGGCGGTGACGAAGATACCTCCCTATTCGCAATGGCGGTCGTAGGCACGATAGGAAAGACCATGACTGCGGGCTCCGCAAGGACCAGATAGTCGGAAGCAGCGGAAGAGACGGCAATCGCATTGGCTGTAATCAACGGTCGGCAACGAGACAGAACAATAATCAGCGACTCAAAGACGGTCATTAGGAAATTCACAGAGGGCTGGGTCTCCACCGAGGCGGCCAGAATCCTGAACTGCACAGCCGAAGACTTGAAGAACGGCAAATTCACACACAAATACCTCAAATGCATCCCGGCCCATATGGGAGAAGTAACCGCAGAATGCCCGAGCGCCCCTTCCAACCTGAACGAGAAGGCCCACCGAGCCGCGCGAGAACTAACCCACTGCGGCTTGGACAGTGACGGCCCAGCACCGCGCTAACGCCAGGGAAGTGGGGAGGACTGCGGCGGAGGCGATAGAGAACACGGAGGAGGTGACGACGACGAAGTAGCGATACAAGACTACATGGACAAACTGGTCACGTACCACGACATATTGACACACTATACTTAACACAGGGAAGCATGCCGCCCACCCCACAAACAACTCGACACGTCTCAAGAAACAGATTGGAGAAAGTTGCAAACCTGAACGTTCCGAAACCCAGGACGGTTAAGCAGGGTAAATTCAACACAATACCCAGACACGAGCTGCAAGCTCTGCAAGCACGAACACGCAGACACAGTACACACCTTATGGAAATGCAAAGAGATCAGATCAATATATGTAGAAGCCAACATAGAATCGGAACTTCTCTAGGAGCGATGGCTAAGCGCTGTGATTAGCTCGCAACTGCACGACCAACTATGGGCAATCCAGCGGGCCCGGGCAGCGGTGGAAAGGCTATGCCTCACCGCGCATAATGCCTGGGTGGCCTCAGCCCGGGCTGGCAACCTCGCAAGTCCTTTTCTCATTAAATTTTTTTCTGTCCGTATATATATTCTCTTAGATCTGGACAGCAGTGCATGTACCACAGACTTATTAGGTTGTAACCGACTACTCATAATTTTCGCGGCGAGGAGGACGTGCTGTAGCATCTAGCTCAGTGCAATTTCGGCTCCGCACCACTCTTTCATCACGGTTCTATGGGCGGATCTCCACCTCTACCAACGGCAGCGTGGGGTGGTATTGGTTACATGGCGGCTCATTGTAATTCTAACGTGTTTCGTTTGTAATTACTGGAATACGAATAATTTTGAATGTGCAGGCAGCAGACGTAAGCAAGTGGAAATCTCTCTAGCGGCCGTTATCATTTTGTTCGTTCTAATAATAAAATCTACTGTCCGAAAAGAGATCAACTTCTAAGATAGCAACGTTGTGCTAATATGAAACTTTCATTTCGCCAACGCATGATAGCATGCGACTGACGTAAGCACAGTAGTAAGCACGCTTGTCAAGAGCACTCAAACGGCATGCTTTGAGCTTCATTCATTCATTCATTCTTTATTTACAGCATATTTTACAAGATACGAAAGCATTACTGGACCCATAGCCATTGGCTAGTGCCGGGTCCATAGTCAACTTATGTTATAAAACGCAGCACGCAAACAAAGAAAAAGAGCAGACATAAAACATAATAGTAATATTAATATAGATAACTATGACAAAAACGTAAATATAAACTCGATGTTCTTTTAAGCTGCACGCACGCGAACAAACAAAACAGACATAATACATAACAATGATATTGACATGCACAACATAGGCAGGAATTTAAATATAAAGAAGTGTACTTTTATGGACAGTATCTTTCAAAAACGTATTTTCTCATAAAAGGACTAAAGTTACGGGCTTCTTTTATATGTATTGGCAGAGAATTCCAAATCAGTGCGCGTTTAAATTCCACGAGCCTTTTCCCGTACAGATTATGATATGGAGGCAGATTAAAACACTGGTTAGTTGCAGTTCTTGTATTTCGTAACGGTATTTTAAATAAAGTATTGGAAGTGGATTATTAGTTTTAATAATGCTATGAATGACCTCAGCAATTTTCAATTCATACAATGCATGCACTGGCCACACATGCAATGAGCTACACAAGTACGTACTGGATTGTGTACCCGTAGAAGAAGGGATAATTCTTAATGTGCGTTTTTGCGGACGGAATACAGGCTCAAGGTAAGTTATAAAACTGTTTCCCCATGAATCAATAAAATATGTTATGTGACTCTGAATGAAAGAAAAGTACAGAATGCGTAGGAAAGGAAACTTGAAATATTCACGAGCCATAACATCCATAACATATAACATCCGTAAGCAAGATTCGAACCCTGGTGTTTAACGTGAGTTTTCCAGTTCATGTCTGAATCAAAGAAAATGCCTAAATATTTGTAGGAGAGAACTTGTAGTTTTCTGCCTCGTAGTGATATGTCCAGTATTTTAGTACTGAGTTTTTTTTTCCTGGAATGAAAAACTGTATACTTAGTCTTATTAAGATTAAGGGTCAGTTCATTGGACGAGAACCACTTAAAAACATATCTTACTCTGCGTTTATCTTATTCTACTTATCAAGCAGACTGTCCCCAGTAAATATTAGAGCGGCGTCGTCAGCATACAATAAAGCCTGTGGATGCCGAAGCGTTGCAGGGAAATCATTTATGTAACGTGAGAAAAGCATGGGCCCAAGAACGGAGCCCTGTGGCACACCAGTTAGTACGGCTTGTGAAGTAGACGTATGATTTTTAAGTATTACTGGCTGCTTTCGGTTACTGAGGTAGCTTCGAAGCAAGTTCAGGATTTTGCCCCTAAACCCTAGATTGTTAATCATGTTCAGTAACACCTGGTGGTCAACTGTATCGAAGGCCTTTTTTATGTCAAGATACACAACGACCGCAATTTTATTCTGCTGGAGAGCCGTATTCAGCAGGTGCATCAGGGTGAAAACGGCAGAAGTAGATTTCTGAGGTCTGACACCATGTTGGTGGGGGCTCAGTATATTGTATTTGGATATGAATTTGTTTATGTGCATGGAGAGTATCTGTTCAAAAATTGTGTTGACAATGCTAATAATTGAAATTGGCGATAACTTGATGGATTAGAACGATCTCCGTCCTTATAAATCTGAATTACTTTTACTGTTTTTAATTCTGAAGGATATAATTCGGAATCAAGGGAGTGATTAAATAGGTGAAGGAGGGGACCCCCTGATATGTCAATGTTGTCCTTAATTAGCTTAACAGGTATTTTGTTTAACCAAGCTGCCTTATTCTTTAGCCCACTAACAAGTGCTAATTATTTCATCCACTGTGATATCCTCAATTACAATAGTATTCACCTCTGATTGGATAGACTGCGTACATTCGGTGACTTGAGGAAGTTGGTTTGCTAGTTGCGGTCCTATGTTTACAAAATACCCATTAAATTCATCTACTGCTTCCTGGTCAAGTACAAAAGGCGATATGCGCTGCTCTGGACGAAGCCCTACTGCACCTGTTACAAAATTCCAAATTTTACCTGTGTTGCACTGAGCATTAATGATAAGAGATGAGTAGTATTCTTGTTTCCTTTTACGCAGTAGAGACACCGACAGGTTCCTGAAACGCTTAAACTGGCTTAGATAATATTTATTAGTTTTAGTACGTTTCCACTTCTCGTGCCATTTTTCTTTCTCCTTCAGAATGCGTAGGATGTCGTGAGTCATCCAAGGGTATATAGGTGCAACGTATCGACCCGACGACTTTTGTGTGGTGCTCTGCAAGACGGCACTCTGGACAACTGTAAAGAAATTTGTATATTCTTTGTTTATGTCAGTATCATAGTTATCAAAGAAGTTTACTTGCTGCAAGTTCTCGCGAACGAATCGATGGTCAATCTTTCTCTGCGGTTTTTTTCAATCTTCGATAGTCAATCTTTTTCTGCGGACAAGATATGCTCGCAGTTATCATTCCCTGGATTTTAACCACAACAAATATGGGTATGTGATCGGCTATTGCATCTAGGTAAGTTCTGGCCCATCTGTTACATGTGATGTCGTAAGTGCATGGTCTAATAAAGTGCTAGAAGAGCCAATGATACACGTTGGCTCTGTTATAAGATTGCATATGTTATATGACTGTAGAAGTAAGGTGTAATTGTTAGTTTCTCCAGAAACATATATATTAATGTATCCTACAATTACAGCACTGTTACTTTTTTGAGAGGTTATGATTTCTATAATTCGTTCAAGCTTCTTAATAGAAATTGAAACAGCTGAACCGGGAGGCCGGTACACTACACCGATTGTTATACCATACTCAATTTTTATAAAAAGTGCCTCAATTGAAGGTTCACTGATAGTAAGGACCGGAAGAACTTGAAAAGCAATACTTTGTTTTATAAGGAAGGCAGCACCACCTCCTCCTGCCCTACGGCCTCTATGGATAACGCTTGGTTGTAGATAACTTGCATCTGAGCATGCGGCGCCACAATGATGTAAATGTACTATCTTTTTCGTCTCGCCTGTTACGGAGGCTTGAACAGCTGCTATCTTATATGGCTGCTCCTGATGAAGATGATTTACTGACATCCCTTTTAAAGTGATGCGGGTGAGAAATAGTCACCTCGTCTGCTTGAGTTAAGCAGGTCGGTAATACATGCTTTTATTCTCGCAATTTGCATACACCTCTTTAATCTTTACTCTCCTTAATCTCCTAATCTTTAATCTCCTTAATATCTATCTTGTACCACTACCGATTTGTCTGTAATGAATAAGGTCATATCAATATCTTCCTTGCTTCTTAAAGCGAAGCTTTCTTTGGTTCTTCTTTCGACTTTTCCACTGGTGCTACTACTACTACTACTACTGCTCCTACTACTACTACTACTACTACTACTACTACTACTACTACTACTACTACTACTACTACGACTACTACTACTACTACTACTACTGATGCTGCTGTCGCTGTGTTGTACGCCGCGTCGGGAGGTAGTTCAGAGCATGCATATCCATAGCAGGGGCTCGGCAGAGCAGAAAGCCGACACATGAAACTCGTTTGAACCTTTCTATCGCATTGCATGCGCAGAATGCACCCTGGAGCTCCGTGGGCATCGCCAAAATAGCCTTTGGACAGTTGTAGTTATCCGAGACCCCTCCCAAAGTATTTCAGAAACTGCAACGCTTACCGTCCTCCCTTTCTGCTAATGTGGAACAGTCTGGAGGCGAGGTCGATAGAATGGTCGAGAGGAAGCAGGGAGATGAGGCAGAGAATGGGTACAAAACCCCTTAAACTTCGTAAAGTAGTGCCACGCTTTGAAGCATGCTGCCTCCTTCTCGCGCACACTGGCTGAGGCAGACGCCGCGTCGCTATTGGCCTAATAGCCTCACGTGGGCCCTCACACCATGCATCAGCGCCACTTTTGCTCGAGAAGCGTCTACGGAGTGGCGAGGAGCGCATGTTGGTGCCGTTGCTACGCTAGAGCAGTGTAGCCGGCGCCACGGTCGAGGAGGAAGCGTGAAAGAGATGAAAAAAGAGTAGGAGTGTAGGTGGAGGAGCAGAGCGTCGCTAGTTTACGAAGTTTAAGGGGCTTTAAATGGGTAAACCCTACGCAGTCGCAAAACGAGTGAATGAAAGCCATGTCGCTCGCAGTTCCGATACATGGCGGAATCCGGATAAGCAAAAGGTGATGTGAGAAGGCGAGAAAACGCTGCTATTAGACACGGCAGCCCGTTGCGGACAAACTGGATAAATTTTAGTTCAAGATACGGCATCCTACGTTTCAGCTATTTCTGAAAATAGACGCCATGCATATCTGTCAAGCGGACAATTCACGCACGGCGTGCAGATCTCGTAGCCGAATTAAAGCACCGTAGCGTCTAGGTGACGCTACGAAGGTGGTCGTCCATAAACACTTCTGTGCCCGCCGTGGTAGCTTTGCATCTATGGCATTCGTCGAGGTCAGGGGCTCTACGACGACCACGGCAGCCGCAATCAGACGGACGCCGAATAACAAAACGCTCGAGCACTTAGACTTAGGGACACGTTAAAGAACAGCACAGTCTCAAAATTAATCCGGAGTCCGCCACTACGGTGGGCCTCATAATCCGATCGTGGTTTTGGCACGTACAACCTTATAATTCAATAAAGGTAAACACTTCGGAAACCATGCAATGCTAACATTCGCGGAGGATATGATGAATGGCGCACAAAATGCCTCACTCAAACACGTCTCGCTGTGTGTTCGGCGTACTACTCAAACAGCCGTGGTACGCGCAAGATAACAGTTAAAATCTGCTCATCACACTCGTATTGGACTAAACGCTGAAGAAATTAAACAGTCGCCATCCACATCGGCGCTAAGTATCGTATTATAAAGTAAACAGCACTGAAAGCCTCGCATACGTCCATTCCTACAGTACGTGGGTCCACATAATTTTTTTCCACCAGTACTCTAAACGTTCCTTACTTATATAAACTGCTGACCAGTTATGGTGTTGGGCTCCTAAGCATGGAGGTCGCGCAATGTTATCGCGGCCACGGCAGCGACATCTGAATTGGGGGCGAAATGCGGAAACACCCGTGTACTTAGATTTAAGTGCACGTTAATAAAGCCCGGGTGGTCCAAATTTCAGGAGTCCCCCGCTACGGCGTGCTTCATAATAAGATCCTGCTATTGGCACGTAAAAGCCCGATTTTATTTATCTTTTTACTTCTGACCAGTTGATGCTTCCATTAACTTTAAATCCAAATGCTTCTGAAAGGTGCGCCTTCCCTACAGGTCAGATTGTGTGAATACCTTAGCATTCGACTAGGATTCGACTAGGTTACAGGATTTTCGCTAACGTAGACGAATGCCTCATCTTGTTGCAAATATTATTTCCGGTATGACATAATAGTTCCGCGGAAGCCCGGAAGGTGGAGAGAATAAATTAATAAAAGGAAATTTAATAAATAAATAATTAATTATTAAAGGGAACTATATCGGTTTTCGTTGTAGCGATTTGCTACGTCAAGGTGGATGTCTCGTTTTTCCTTTATCAACTATCAACTCGGTAATAATTGCGAAATTTTTTTTCGTCGTTTTAATGCTTGCACCCAATAATTAACTTGTGCTTGCAAGTCGAGCGGGTGATTCAATATTGTTAACGAGGAAACGTATCATCACTGGCTCTACATTAAATTAATATTTAATTGCTACGTAATTATGAGGGGTCGCTATATAATGCACAGTCATTCTCATCCCACCTTCACTTGTTTCCTTTGGAATCTTCAGCACCTTGGCAAAAAATTGTATCAAATTCGGTCATTTATCGACAGTCGATCATTGTGCGTGACTGAAGGGGATATGGTCTATCGCGATCATCGCCGAAATTACCGCTACCACAGGCACCTTATAGTCGCTGAGTGACACGTCTCCGAGTGCGCTCCTATGAAAGTTTTGTCACTTTCCACGGGTTATAAACGCTTTTGCTACCCCATCCGGTGGTGTTTTCAGCAGTGTTTGCATCTGATTGCAGCCTTTGTGGTCATGGGGCCTCGGTTACTCGTAACGCGATAAAGATTATTGTACCGCCATCAGTGTGCTGCGCATACCGAGATACAGGCTAACTCGAACTAGGCGTCATCGGTAGGCGGCGTTGGAGCATCACAAAACACGGCGTTCGAAGGCTCTATAAGAGTGCTCTGACGACTGTATACGTTTAAATAAGCTTGCGAACATGCCCGAAAAGGTTTCTTGTATCGTGCTCAACGCAACGGCTCTCTCCAGCAATCCCCGTGTTTTGTAGAACACTAAACAACCGCAGCAAAGTTATTTGAGAAAATTTGTTTGACAGGACGGGTTATTCCACCAAGCATAAATAATCTGTGAGATAAATCTCGCTAAAGGCAGTGACATGAGCACTTTTATTTCTTTTGAGAACACAACTATCGCTCCCACACATGCGTACGCAAAAAATATTTAAAATATCATGCAGACACAAGGCGCATTTTCGAATCGCTGTGAAGGCAAGCGTTTGTGAAGCGGATAAGAGTTGCTATAAATGCGCCCATTTTATTCCTGTGTTTGTGGCATAAAGAAAACTGCAGCGCCCTGCGATGCTCGCGCGCACGCGTGCTGCGCAATCTGACAACGCTTATATCGCGTTGTATTTCTTCGTTTTCTCTTTTATTTTAAACGCATCGCCCGCTTCTTGGCTAATCCCTTGTTGTGGGTATGTACAAGTGTTAATCGTGTCAAATAGGTAGTTGGTGTGGCCAAGATAGAAGTATACGTGTGGCTGTTGCGTAGCGGTTGGTAAAGTAGGCATGGAAATGCTACAACGGTCGCTTTAATTAAAGAACTGTCGTCTTGATGACGTGTAGTTGTTGCACAGATCTATTTAGGTACCATTTCGTTTTTCACTGAGCGATTCTGTGGAAAACAAGGCCAGCAGCCTCGACACCTATAAGGGTAGTAAAAATGGTGGTGTGCTGTACGGCGTGCAAGCTGTTTCGCAAGTAAGCAAGGGCACCCAGCGCGCAGTCACGGTCCGTGTGAGAATTCCTAGCGACCGTCGCACGTGGTTGGGGGCCCGGCGACGCACCAAGAGGGTGCCGGCGAACGTACGAGGGGCGCCCCCGCTTGGCTGGCGTCCCGACCGGCGCCTCGACCCGCAACCTGATCAGTGCCCCGTGTTTTCGGCGGACCTCCTGCTGAGTGCGAATGGCCGGCGCCTCCGAAAAGGACGAAGGCGCCGGTGTGGCCAACGGACAGCTTGGATTTTGGATTTTCTTTTCTCTTCCTTTTCTCTTCACTGCGATGTCTTTAGTAAAATAAGTGTTCAATCTTGAAGCGAACCCCGACGAGTGCGAATCGTTCCTTCGAGGCTCCTGCGTGCGCGGTCGCTTTGCGCCGTCCGAAAGAGTCTCACGCAGTTTTGTAGTCGCACTCGCGAAGTGACCTCGATAGCGTTGGTCGTAGCTTGTTATTCCACAGTCCGAGAATATGCACCTTTTGTCGGATGTTTATTACTGTTGCTAAGTTTCCTAGACCGTCAGACCGTCAGTGGTCACGTCAGCGTCACGAACTGTTGATTTCTGCTACTTTGACATGTTCTGTGCACTGTTTATAGAAATTCTCCTTGTCAGGAAAGTCGCCGTGGGCTTGCAAAGAAAGATTCTCTCTCAAGTAAATGTAGGAAGCAATTACGCAACGAGGCGAATGGCTCTTCTCGCACAGCCAAGCACCGAGGCAGCCAGCTGCACATACCAGCTGAGACTGGCCCGACTATAGAGGTCACCACTTTTCCAAGATTGCGGTGGCCTCATGATAACCTTATATAGTAGCTTTTTTGTGTTGTATAAAGCAAAAAAAAAAGCAACTCAATCCATAAGTAATTTTGTTTGCTGTCAACTTTAACAAATTGCATTGGCAGCACGCGAGCTCCCGAAGTACGAAGCGTTTTATTTGCTATTCTTTTTATTAGGCACTCAATGTGCATGCGCGGTGATTCAGCATGCCAGATTGGTGAACAAAGGTCAGAATTATTAAGTCTCAGCCTGAGGTATGCCCCAAGAAACGACCAGTGGGTACACGCGTGTTGTTTCTAGCGATGGGGACGACCCAACACCCCTGGTTGTTAGTCAGCGCTGATGTCTGTGTCCCTCTCCTCGTCCTGTTGTTTAGCACTTTTTTTTCTGCTCGTATTCTTGAACCAACCAGCCCAATTACGTACTCTTCTACCCAGCACAAGCCGTGTAAGCACCCAGGACGCTTCACCCACTGCGGCCGACTACACACGCTGAGCCTTTCGGCTTCTCAAGTTTTGATTAGGCATCGTCGCCTGTAGAGGCGAATCTGAATTGAGTTTAAAGTATATGCTAGATTTTCTCCCGTCCCATGGCTGATGTATTGGACAGGCAATTTCTAGTACTTCAATGTTAAGCTTTTTGGCTTCCCGCGACATTCGTATTTGAGCAGTGCGAATATATTGTCATGTCGAACGCTACTTTTTCGCTTGTGATGGTTTACCACTTGGCTGACTTGTTTGGCTGAAGAATTAGCTGTATCTAGAAAACATTATCTCAAGTGCACACTGATAGCCTTATTAGTCTATAATGTAGAAGGAAGTGTGACCAGTGCGCGTACCTGATCCAGAAAACATGCACTTCTTTCACTGTCATCCAAAACATTTAAAATCGCCGGCCGAAGAAAAGGCTCACGGGGCATAAAACCGCTGCTTGCATGCGCGAGTGTATCTTAACGTAAAAAAAATGGGTTACATCGATTAGATTGACGTTCGGGCAAGCTAAAGTTATTTTGACGGGCATTTTAAGTTTTGCTATTGTTTAACAATGAAAACATTGTTTTTACGTGCATAGCGTGTTTATTGTTCTTTTATTGTGATACCAATTATATGAACACTCCAGACGTATTTTCGCCATTCCGTTGCCGTCATCGCTATGTTCCGTTTAAAGTCCAAGGGCGATAACACCGGCGCCGCGCATGCTATGCTGTATGTGCGAGTGAAAGTATACGTGAGGGAAGCTGACCATCCTGGCTTAATCTGGCGCGCGCGCAGGAAGCCAAGAACAAAGCACCCTCGTCCGTTGCGCGAAAGGCCGTGGCGGGAAGATAGAAGTGGGAGAGGGGGCGTTAAGCTCTGGCAGCAACTGCGCCTTTTCGACCCGGCGCAAACGAGACGGTCAAGTGAGGGATCACCAGCCGTTTGTGCGCAGGCGCGAGTTACAGGGGGCGCGAGGGAGAAACTGCGGAGGCTTTCGCTCCTTGATATGTGACTCTGTCTAGGCACTACGGAGGTGGTTTCTTAGCGCGTGTTGTAGGCGTGTGTGCCGAGGTGTGCTGGCATTGCTGAGTGGGGTCGAATTTGTTTACGCTCGGACGCTGACTGGCGGCGCGGTAAAATAGGTGGAGCAGGGGCACTGACTCCCGTTTTCGCGACCGCTGTGTCAGACAGACTGTCTCGCGCCTTGCGCCGATGTATCTTGTAAATAACCTCACAGATGTTTCTGTGAGAGCAGTAGCGACCGTAGTAGAGCGCGGGCCGCATACAATGAAAGTCTAGAAGGCAGAACGCCTTAGCAACAGCAGTTGAATGCAAGTGGTTGACTCAGCACCAGTAACTCAAGCGCAAGAATGTGCGACGTACCTTCAGAGGCAAAGTTCTGAATGGTGCAGAAGTCATGAAGCGCGGTAGGGCTGAACTTAGCGTCACAAGTGTGCGGCTGGACGTAATTATATTGATTCAGTCGTATTTTTACTAATTTTAACGCGGCCCGGGCTCTGCTACGGTCGCTATGACTGACCGCTGAGCATAGCTGCTCGGCGGTCAGTCATAGTTCATCACTGCCACGCTGCGGAGCGCCTGTTTAACGGAGGGTACCTCGAGCCCTCCCTTGTTCACGAACCCGGGCGGATCGTGGCACTGGCGACGAGTACCCACGGATCGTCCCTCGCCGCCGCCGGCGAAACGCGCCCCCCCTCCCATTGCTGCCGCCACGCCGCTGTATAGAAGGCTCGACCCGTTCCAGGGAGATAGGTCCACCTGGCCAATTTACAAGGAACAAGTCCACTTGTTCTTCCAGGCAAACGACACACCCGAGGCCGAACAGCGGGAAATATTCCTGTCCAGCTGCGGGACCCGCGTCTTCAGTCTACGGCTCGACCTTCTCAAGCCAGCCACGCAGCATGTAAAGACGCTGGGTGAGCTGCTCGCCATACTACGCTCGCATTTCAACCCAGTACCGTCCACGCTAATGGAGCGTTTCCGCTTCAACAACCGGAGCCGCCGCGAAGGAGAGGCCCTCGTGCAGTTCGTTGCTGCGCTACGAGGGCTAGCGAGTGCCTGCGTTTTCGGGGACCAGCTGGACTCGCAGATCCGGGACCGTTTCGCCTACGGCTTTAACAACACCGCCATGACTCGTCTCGTCGGCATCATGCTGCAGAGCAACGCTACAGCTAGCTGGACAAGGAAGGCCTCGCTCTCATGCTCGGTGTCGAATGCTTCCACCAGTATCTGTGGGGCCGGAAGTTCCAGGAGGTCACGGACCACAAGCCGCTGTTGGGGCTGCTGGGGCCAGACAAGGCAGTACCCGTGCAGGCACCATCTCGAGGGGTACGCTGGGCCTTGAGGCTGGCAGCTTAGTTACCAGCTACGTTACCGTCCAGGAAAGGGCCTGTAACCTGCTGATGCCCTGAGTCGACTGTTCCTGCCAGAAGTGTCTGATGCTGTTCCAGAACCTGAAGTGTTCATGCTGGATCCAGCACGTGCACCCGGAGGTGCTCTCCAGATCTGCGGTATCACAAGCGACCAGCTGGGACCCTGTCCTGTCTCGTGTGGCCTAGGTGGTGTCCAGTGGGGAGGAATTTGTTCAGCAGGTCTATAGCTACAAGGCCGCCGATCTTAGTTTGCAGCACGGCTGCCTACTGTGGGTTTCCAGGGTGGTGATCTCACAAAGTCACCGGTCCAGGGTCCTGCAGCTGATCCACGCGGGTCATTCTGGCGTGGGAAAGGCCAAGATGGTAGCCCGGTCCCATGTTTGGTTACCTGGCCTGTACCAGAACATCGCTAATTTGGTACAGAGGTGCCAGATCAACCAGGAGCATCAGCGGGCCTCAGGTCATGTTGAAATCACCCCCTGGCTGTTCACACAGTGACCCTGGTCGCGTCAGAATGTGTGTATTGGGGGCACTTCAAGGGCCAGTACTTCCTCGTGGTGATAGACGCCTTTTCGAAGTGGGTGGAGGTCCTACCTGCCACCATTCTGCCAGCAGGCGCGACCATTGCAGCGTTGTGACATGTCTTCACCGCCCAGGTCTTGCCGGACATCATCGTGTCCGACAATGGTCCTGCTTTCGCCAGCACAGAGAACATGACCTGGCTGATGAAGAACAGAATCCGCCGGGTGATAGTTCTGCCTTACCATCCTGCTTCAAACGGTGCAGCCGAGCGGGTGGTGCAAACCATCAAGAACAAGATCAAGAAGAGCCAGATTGTGGATTTCCGGAAGCAGATTGCCCGGATACTGTTTCAGTACCGGATGACGCCCCACGATATCACTGGTCGTGCCCCCTGCGAGCTCCTGCTGGGTCGAACGGTCAAGACACCCTTAGACATCTTGCATCCGGAGCTCCGATCCACAGTGCTCCTGAAGCAGCTGAAGCAGAAGCTCGCTGCTGACCGAGGGTGCCGTCCCGGGCTTTTGCCGGAGCTGGGAGCTCATGGTTTCGCCAGGAACTTTCGTCCTGGCCCACCCTGGTCCGCCGGACACGTGGTGCCTCCTGCCAGCGCCTCATCGCTACTCGTCCGCATTCCAGACGGCATCACGTGGCACAGACACGCCGACCATGTCAGGCCTCGCCTCGGGACCTGGCCAGCAGCCCAGACTGCCACTTCCGAGTTCCAGCCCGCAGGAGGTCTAGCAGCAACACCAGTGGCTTCCAGTGGTGCACCGCCCACCTCAGAGGCGGCAGGCGTTGCCAGTGGTGCGGCGCCCGTTGGGCCGCTGTCGAGTCCAACACCACTCACAAAGCCGACCACTGCGGAACATCCGGACGGAGCGAGGCTGACTGAGGCAGCACCCGGCGTTGCCACACCCGGCACGTCAACACCGGTGCCCAGGCGGAGTATTCGACGGCGGAGGCCACCGCATCCTTACTCGCATGGGTAGCAGGCACCATCGACCCGGCTAGGACGGAGGCAGAGCCTCATACGAGTGCTTTGAAATTGGACGCTTTTTGTCGGCAAACAAACTGGGGTTAAGGGGGTGTAACAAGCATGTGACGCCCCATCGGGCATAATCTTCGTTGGCCTGCCAGGCTCTGTAGGCAACAGTGGTCACGACACCAATAAACACCGGCGAGCAGAACTGCTCCGCGGTCAGTCAACGTTAATCACCACCATGCTGCGGAGCGTCCGTCTAATGGAGGGTGCCTCGAGCCTCTCCCCCCCCCCTTGTTCACGAACCCAGGCTGATCGTGACAGATACAACTCGCTCTGAGAAACCTCCTCCGTAGTGCCTAGGCGGAGTCATATATTCAAGGAGCTAAAGCCCCAGATTTTCTTTCTTACTCTCGGTCTTACTGGCGCCTGCGCAAAAACGGCTGGCGATCTCTCAAATGAATGTCTCGTCCGGGCGCAAGGAAAACTGACGATCGCGTCTCACCCACGTGTGCCATACATGGAGGAAAGCGGGAAGGCAGCGTGGGAGGAAGGTGGAGCGGCTGCGATTCCGGCAACAAGCGCGTA
This sequence comes from Dermacentor variabilis, assembly GCF_050947875.1. Taxonomy (NCBI): domain Eukaryota; kingdom Metazoa; phylum Arthropoda; class Arachnida; order Ixodida; family Ixodidae; genus Dermacentor; species Dermacentor variabilis. The sequence continues at coordinate 111,627,579 of NC_134577.1, read as the reverse complement.
CTTTGCACGGCACGCGCCCGCACGCGGTCGCGCTAGCTCTGTTCTCGCCGTTCTTGCGCGGAAGCATAAAACCGCACGAAGGTTACTCAATTCGCTCGCTGCTGCTGCCGCGTTCGCTCACACCAGCGTTTTAATTTCGAGTGTGTGCGCTCATCGAGTGTGATGTGCTCATGTATGCTTGTGGACGTTGACACCATGCTCCTTAATTCAGCTAGTAAACGAATGTTTCCAAGTTTACACGGCCGATGAATCTCTTATCCTTGCTTCGTGTAACTATCTACTAATTTGCTATCGCAATCGATGCTTCGCCTTTCGGGCGAAACTGCGATTCTTTTTACCACGGTAAACTGTAGCCTATTGTTGCCCGACTTCGAAATTGTGTTTCAAGGAGTAAAATTGGAGCAGCTTGTACTACTCTGAAAAAAATAGTGCAGCAAAGTATGGGACTAGGAGGGCGGCTGCAATCCGTGACGCAAACTTGCAGCGCTTGTCCTCGTTCACATTCTTTTCCTCTTTAATTCCTTCGGCACAGTGCATTCGCAATTTGTGAAGGTACTATCATTTACCGAAAAGTGCCTTAGCGCTTGACTTTTCACTTGCGTGTTTCTTTAACCCTTTCAGCCCTGAATTTATTTTACCTCTTTGGGAATTTTTCTGTAGTGATATTTTGCTTCACTGTCACCCAAGGAACACACTAACACAAAAAATTTCTCTAGGACTCCCTTAGTTTTAAAGATGGCGCCGCGTCCTATATATAGGACACCAGGGCTTAGTGGTTGCAAGAGAAGAAAAAAGCAATGTTTGGCGTTACTGTTTATTTTCACGCTTTTACAAATATTCAAATATTGAAAACAAACATGCTGCTTGCCTTGAGGTGCCGCTAATACTGGACATTGATTAGTGCGTGTGAAACGTCTTGAAACAGTTCTTTGTGCTTGATATGCACAAGTGGACGTTGCACTTTTCACACTTGGTTTTTGGTTTTCCTTTGCATCCTTCCAATTTGCATCGCTGTTGGTCTTCGGCCATGAGCGGCCAGTGCCCGACTTGATCATATCTCACGTGGTACACTGGTCGCTGGGCTGTGCAATTTTGCCTTTTGAGTGGCTGCAAGGGAGAGGAGGATGGCCTTCCACGTTTGCGTGGCAGATCAGGAGAACCACCTTTTGCTAGACTTTCCACGACACTTAGTGTAAATTCAAGCAAATCCATCTTGTCCCTTAGCCCTTGAACTTCAGCGTCACGCCTGTACTGAAGCCAGGAGTTAGTCACGGACAGGTTCATAAAATGCGTGATAACTCGCAGTGTCCATTTTCGGATGCGAATGAATGTTCGGTAGAGGCTTATCAGAAAGTCTGTCTTGTCTACGCCTCCCATACTTCGGTTGTACTCGCGGACAACTGCGGGACGTTTCACGTTTACATATTTCCCGTCTGCTTTGCTCCATCGTGACACCTCATCCTCGTCATCAATGCCAAGGAAATTTGAGGCTAGGGTCACCGCTCTGTTGTCCAGCCATCTCGTGATGATGATTTTCTCATCGCTGCTTACCAGGCAGTCAGAGGACCCCCTTCCCTCCTTCTTCATTTGGCCTTCTAGCTTCAACGGACATTTCTCGGTCCGGTTTGATCGGATTGTTCCAGCAGCATATATAGCTTTGTCACGAAGCACCCGCAAAACTGGCAAGTACGTAAAATAATTGTCAAAAAAGAGCTTGTGGCCAGTACCATCCGGTATTCGCCTCGCAAGATGGAGGACGAATGCTCCAGTCACTCCGAAGTCCTTTTTGTCTGCTGGAACAAGTTCAGTGGTTGAGCCTTGATAAATGAGGAAGTCGTAGATAATTCCCGAGGCACCGCACAACATGAAAACTTTCACTCCCCACGGATTTGGTTTCCCTTTGATGTATTGTTTTATGTCTAGCTGTCCTTTGAACGGGATAATTTGCTCGTCGATGCAAAGATGCTCCTCTATAGTCAGGTTTAGACATCTTTCATGAAATGCGTCCAAAAGTGTTCTGACCTTCCAGAGACGATCATTGCTGTTGTGGTCTCCGTTCACGTCAACAATGTGTAAACACTTTCTGAGCTTCTCGAACCGGTTTCGTGACATGTTCGCAGTTGAGAAAAGCTCAGTTTTGAGTGACGGCTTCCAGTACATGCGCAGCCGTGGGTAACGAAAGACACCCATCGCTAGATGCAGTGAAACCAGCTTTCTGACTTCTTCTTCATTTGTTTCAACGGATTTTCCCTCTTGAGAAACAGAATACATGTTTGTTTTCTCGGCAAGATCAACAAACACACTCTTCGGCACGTACCGAGAAAAATACTCATACGGGGTCGGTAGACCATCAAGATCATTCTCATTCTCGTCACTAGATGATTGAGGTTGATACGTGGCTGCTAGCTTATTGAAAGCTCTCCTGGACCACGACCTGTCCTCCGGTGTTTTTTTGTCAACTTCTTCATCGCTGGAGGCAGCCCAGAGCTCCTCTAGTGCATCACACTCATTTTCACAAACGTCTTCAAGGGCCTCAACCATGTCATCCACGTCATCCTCTGCGTCTTCGACCTCGGACATGTCACCATCCTTTAGTGCAGCAAACATGACACCTGGATCCTCTAGACGTAGATGTCTTAATCGAGGTCGCTTTGTCGTTGAATAAAACAATCCGGTCGCAATTCTGGCCTCTGCAATAAAAAACATGAAGAAAATAGGCATTACCGAAAAAAAAGTTCTGCCTTTGCATTCAACACGCGCCGATGGTTTAGAACCACTGAGGCCTGGTGTCCTATATATAGGACACACACATTGCGGCGTGCTGTGGCAAATGTACTAGCCAGAGAGAAAACTTTGTGCAACTGTTGAAGCCTTGAGTGTCTTAGAAAACACCTACAAAATTCTAATCACGAACACGCTCGTAGGTATGGAGTAAAAAATAACAAAAATTGCGCTTACCACTGCAGCCGCCGTTACCGCCTTCCGCCATTTTGTTTGTTTACTGTCGGCCTTACGAGGAGGAAGACGAAGGAGAAAGTGATGTATATGCTTATGGGAATGTCTTGGGAGTCAGCTCAGTTCTTGTTTCAGATTCTTGAGCAGTTAAATCACGACTTGTAGCCGTTCTTCTTCGTGTCCTTTTTATAGGACACCAGGGCCGAAAGGGTTAATGAGGCTTGTATCTGCAACAGGGCATTTTTCACGCTTTTGCCACAATAAATTTGTTTAGTTGACATGATTCACGGATAGGCAACTGCGTGTAACACATGTGAACAAAACTTAGCATCGCCGGCGCTAAAATATGTGCAGTGCGTCAATCGTCACTTATCCATCTTCATTTTCCGGTGAAGTGTTAAAAATTGAAGGTGCACAAAGCACACAGCCATCAGTTCTATATTTTAGTGCGGTGAAGTGCTATCCGTAATACATATATATTTTCCTAACCTTCGTTACGGGAGGGTTCTGTAATCCGCCAATCATTACTAAAATTTACGTGAGAACCGGATAATTGCCGCAGTCATACCGAATTCCAGTAGGCGCATAGGAAAGAGCCTGGTTTCTCTAATGCGCGAGATGACTTCTATTAAGATGCTGTAAACAGTCTACGCAGCGTTTTTTTAATGTATCGACATATATTATTCAAGTAGTTAAAAAAGCCTTCAGTTGAGTCGCCTAGCCTGTCGGGGAAATATTATCATAATTCTGCTGTGCTGGTTATTTTCAATATGAAACGCGAAGAGCGCTATTGATAATTTATAACAATGACTGAACCACACCCGTTGTACATATTCTAAAATTTAAACAAACACTATTTACGCAGTAAACAAGGTGTTTTTACTATGGTGGAAGAGCTCCCCACGCAGCATGGTGTGCACGACTACGACCTTTCCTGCTCGCTGGTGAGAACCGAAACATGTTCATTCTCAAAAGTGCATCTTCTATGTTTGAAATATCACTTTATCCAAAATATTATTCCATTTTCTTTTCCTTCATAGAAGGTAGTAAAGCGTCTGAAAAGAATAATAATCATCATCATAAGCCTGTTTTATGTCCACTGCAGGACGAAGGCCTCCCCTGCGATCTCCAATTGCCCCTGTCCTGCGCCAACCGATTCCAACTAGTGCCCCCGAATTTCCTCATTTCATTGCTACACCTAGTCCTCAACTGTCTTCAACTGCGTTTCCCTTCTCGTGGTATACATTCTGTAAGCCTAACAGTCCAACGGTTATCTAACCGGCACAACACAGGGCTTCCCTAGCTCAATTTTTTCTCTTGATGGGAATTATAATCTCGACTACACACGTCTGCTCTCTTATCCAAACAACTCTCTTTCGGTCTCTTAAAGTAATGTCTAGGATTCTTCGTTCCATCGCTCATTGTGCGGTTCTCAACTTGTTCTCAAGCTTCTTTGTCAGGCTCCAAGTCTCTGCCCCATATGTCACCACTGGTAAAGTGCACCAATTGTACACCTTCCTTTTCAATGATAATGGTAAGCTTCCTGTCAGAAGTAGACAATGTCTGCCCTATGCGATCCGACCCATTTTTATTCTTCCATGAATTTACTTCTCACAATGAGGGTTCCCTGTGATTATTTGACCTAGGTAAATGTACTCCTTCACAAATTCTAGAGGCTGACTGGCGATCCGGAACTCTTGTTTCTTTGCCCAGAAATTCACCATTACCTTTGTCTTCTGCACATTAATCTTCATCTCAACTTTTACACTCTCTTTGTTAAGGTCCTCAATCATTTGCTCTAATTCGTCTGCGTTGTTGCTGAATAGAACAATGTCATCAGCAAACCTAAGGTTGCTGATATATTGGCCGTCGGTCCTTACTCCTAAACCTTCCTAGTTTAATAACTAGAATAATTCTTCCAAGCACGCAGTGAATAGCATCAGAGAGATTGTTGTCCCTGTCAAACCCCTTTCGTTATAGGTATCTTCCAGCTGTTCTCTTGTAGAATTAAAGTCGCTGAAGAACCTCTGTAGATATTGCTACACGAATGTAGCGAGTGTATAAAAACTATGTTTACAATATATGTACAGGATGAGTCAGAATAGTTAAGAGGGCTGACCACCAACAACACGCAGCAGCCACCGTCTCCAATACTCTTCTTCCTCTCTCTTCTCTCATCCTTCCGTAACAGGACCCCCGGGTGGCGAAGCGCCGTCTCGGCGCATGGGAAGCGAAGAATTGCGAGCCAAGTATGACTTCAGCTGCCAAACGTGCACGACGTCGACAGGCGTCTGACTTGGCGATGCATCAAAATGTAGCTGCGAAATCTCGTCAATAACGTCGCTAACTTGGCGTAGGGCTTCATAAGGCCCTGTGTAGTGACAGAGAAGCTACTGTGAGAGGGCAACCCGACAATATGGTGGCCAGAGGAGCAACGAAGCACCTGGTGCGAACTTAACATCGCGATGGAAGTGGTCGTAACGCTCTGTCTATATGTGCTGTGAAGCTAATAAACGAGATTGGGTCACTTGACGTGCCATTCGAGCGCTATCGATGACTTTACGAGCGTACTCAGTTGCAACACATGGCACAGAAGGGAGGATGGTGTGAAACGGCAGTGTGGGGTCGCGACCATAGAAGAGATAAAAGGGTGAATGTCCTGCGGTGTCATGTAGGGAAGAGTTATACGTGAACTTCACGTAAGTCAGCGTGGCATCTCAGTCCCGGTGATCGTTGGAGACGTACATCGACAGCATCTCTGGGATTATTCGGTTGAGACGTTCCGTAAGACCGTTCGTTTGTGGGCGGTAAGCGGAGGACAGCTTTTGCTCGGTGGCACAAGAGCGGAGGAGGTCATCTACAACTCGAGAGAAGAACGAGCGGCTGCAGTCCATAAGTAACTGTCGAGGTGCACCGTGCTGGAGAGTGACGTCGTGAAGGAGAAAATCGGCGACGTCAGTTGCGCAAGTAGTCGGCAACACCTTTGTTTACAAACTGGGATACATAGCGCAAGAATGACACTAGGACGAAGCAGGAACACGGGACGAGCGAACACGGGACAAGGGACGAGCATGCGACGAGAAATCCGGTGTTCCTGCTCCGTCCTTCTGTCATTCTTGCGGTATGTATCCCAGTTTGTGTGTATCCCATGAACACGCCCAAACTTCTTCCCTGCTAACGCCTTTGTTATCACGTAGCGTGTCGCGGAACCAGTAGCGACGGCGATCCACTTGTTCCCTGTAGTCGTTGTCGGAAAAGAGCCAAGCAGGTCAAGGCCTACGCGAAAGAACGGTTCAGAGGCAACTTCAGTGGACTGGAGTCGTCAGACAAGTGGCAGGGGAGGTTTCTTTCGGCGCTGACACAATTCGCAAGTTGCGACATAACGACGAAAAGAGCGGTAGAGACCCGGCCAGAACAACCGGCGTCGTACGCGGTCGTATGTACCCAAACTCCAAGGTGTCCCGCCATCGGTGCATCGTGAAGTTGTTCGAGAACGACGGGTCGCCGATGTCCAGGGAAGACAAGCAGCAACTCAGGGCAGTCAGGGTTGATATTGCGGGGGTAGAGTTCCATCATGCAGCATGAACATGCGTCGGTGCGGCCAGATTGCACTCCGGTGATGATGGACCGTATGGAAGCGTAGCGTTGTTCAGCACGCCTGTCGGTCATGTCAGTCAAATCCATCAAGCAGCTCACCGGATCATGCGCAACAGGATCGGGAGGATCCACGGGGGAACGCGCGAGGCGGTCAGCGTCCTTGTGGAGGAGTCCAGTCATGTAATGGACACTAAATGAAAATTCCTGGAGCCGCAAAGCCAGCGCCCAAGCTGTCCAGTCGGGTCCCGTAGGGAAGACAGCCAGCTGAGTGCATGGTGGTCTGTGGTGACTTGGGGGCAGCCCAAAATAAAGCCAAGCACTCCCGGTTGGTGATGCAGTCTTTCCTCTCGGCAGACCATAGCAGGAAGCTGGCGTAAGCTATCATGCACTCGGTACCATTCTGGTGTAGGGCGAGCACAGCGCCCATGCCACAGCGGCTTGCGTCAATGTGGACTTCGGTCGGGGCAAACGGATCAGTGTGGGCAAGTATGGGAAGGGTGGTCTGAAACCCGATGAGAGCGGCGAACTGGTGAGCATGCTCCGGTCCCCATGAGAATGGCATGTTCTTCTTTAGAAGATATGTCAAAGGCCGATTAGCGTCGGAGAACTTTTTGACGAAACGGCGAAAGTAAGAACACAGGCCGACGAAGCAGCGCATGTCAGAGGCACAACGTGGCACAGGGAGACTGCGTACGCCGCGAACATTTTCCGGATCTGGTTGAACACCCGACGCGTCAACGAGGTGTCCCAACACGGTGATCTGACGGCGCCCGAATTGACACTTCGTGGAGCTACGTTGAAGGCCGGCTTTTCGGAAGATCGCAAGTATTGCAGTGAGTCGGGTAAGGTAGCTGTCGACCGTGGGAGAAAAACAATAACGTCGTCAAGGTAACAAAGACAGGTGGTCGATTTGTAGCCTCGCAGAAGAGAGTCCATCATACGTTGAAATGTCGCCGGAGTATTGCATAGGCCAAAGGGCATGACTTTGAACTGATATAGGCCATCCGGCGTGATGAAGGCTGTCTTCTCGCGGTCCATTTCATCAACTGAAATCTGCCAGTAGCTGCATCGAAGATCGATGGACTAGAAGTATTTAACTCCGTGCAATCAGTCCAAGGTGTCTTGATGCGTGGTAGTGGGTAGACGTCTTTCCGCGTGATCTTGTTTAAGTGGCGATAATCGAAGCAAAAATGACAGGTACCGTCATTCTTTTTCACAGTGATGACAGGCGAAGTCGAAAGGCTGGCTGATGACTCGATGACCCTTTTGCGGAGCATTTTGTCCACTTCTGATTAGATGACTCGACCTTCAGCGTGCGATACACGATAGGGACGTTGACGAATGGGATTGGTATCTCCAGTGTTTATACGGTGGTGAACAACAGATGTTTAGCCTAATGTCCTGTTGCTGAAATCGAAGATCTGATTGTACGATTCAAGCAGAAGTCGTATGTCCGTGGCATGTGAAGAGGTGAAGTCACGTGCAATAATTTTCGCGAAGTCATCCGTTAAGAATCCAGAGCTATCAGCTGCAATTGGCGCTAGTAGGCCACTCTCGGCATTCAGATTCTCAATGTAGAATTCGAAACCACTAGAAATTCTGTCCAAGAGCATACTGGCCGTAAGCACTTGAGGGCACAGGCTGAAATTAAGAAGCGGTAGAACGATGTCTTTATTAGTAACCATGACCAACGTATGCGGAACAGCAACGTTCCGGTTGAAAAGCAGGTCAATGATGGGGCGCAGCACATATTCACCGTCAGCAACCTCTGGCTGGGCGTTCAAAGTGACGGAAGTAACAGCATCAGGTGACAGACACACATCTTGAAGCAATCACAAGCGCGGTGGGGTGGCACTCGGAGCATCGGCGAGTTGAGGCAGTTCTATCTAAGAACGGCGGTAGCGCACTCGATGAGAGCAGAATGAGTGAATGACAATTCCAATCCAAGGATAACATCATGGGTGCAGTTTTCGATCACAGCAAAGAGAACAGAAGCAGGGCTGCCGGCTATAATTAAACTCACAGTACACATTCCAAGAACAACCAGCGCGCCATCGGCCACAGGAAGCAATCGGGCAGCTGCTGAGGTGAGGACCTTCTTTAAACGTCTACGTAGGCTAGCACTCATCACAGAAACATGGGCTCCAGTGTCGACGAGTGCTTGGACAGGTACACCGTCTATTTTGACGTCAGTTACACTTCTCCTTGTGGGCACATACAGAAGATTTGCTGTAGTGGTCGGCATTGCAGCGCCATCTCCGAGGGATCCATTTTCTAGTTTTCCGTAAGGGTGCGGCGAAAAGCCACAGGGGATGAAAGGCGACGTGGCTGCGGCTAACGGCAAGATGCGCGACGTTCTTGTGGTGAACAAGACTGGTGTCCGCGCGGTGATGATGAGCGGCTGTACCACGTGTTCCAAGCAGAGTTGGCTGCGCTGTTAGACTCGACGGTGGGCGAAATATTGCGGGAATTTACATCGAAACGGCCTAGGTTGGTCAAAGTGCGAGGTGTTGAGGGCCACGAGTTACGACAGTATCGGGCGACATGACCAATGGGGCGACAGGGCAAACATATCGACTGATCGGCCGCAATTCTCCACTCAGTCGGGTTGCGATAACGTGGAGAGGGGGTCGGGGTGGAGTGAAAATAGTAGAAGCGCGTTCGTGAGCTCTGGGATTGGCGACAGCACACAGAGACTGTAAACCAATGTTTTCACGTTCTTGCTGAACGAGGGCTTGTCCTAGGGGAATTGAATATGTGGTAGCATCAGGGCTAAGCGAACAGAAAGCTGCGGCTGCCATTGCATCCAATTCAACGTTTCGCACCACGCCCTCTGATGGCGACGCATGCTGCTATGTGGGTTGATCTTTACACGTCGACGTTCCGGCAGTATTGGGAAGTCTACGAATGGTTGCAAGACGCGTCAGCTTTTGGCCTGCTCAAATTGTGGGCACTCTTTCGTGATTGTTTCAACTGTAGAACAGCTCGTGCACATGAGCAGATTAAACGCGTCGTCAGCAATGTCCTTATGCATGTGCCTGACCTTTACAGCTTCTGTCATGTCGTGATCGACTTTACGACAAAGTGCCAGCATATCCTGGATGTACGAGACATAGGGCTCAGCGTAGGATAGGGCATGGGAGGCCAGTTCCTGTTTTGCGGCAATTTTACGGCCGGCTGTTTCGCCAAACAACTATATTTCTCTTTGCATTGGCCCAAGCTGGTTAGGTCCTCTTCGTGGTTTTCGTACCACACCTTTGCGGTGCCTCATAGGTAGAACAAGAGGTTAGCTAGCATAAGCGTACGGTCCAATCTGTTGATTCCACTCGCGCGTTCGTACATGCCCACCCACTCTTCAACGTCGGCTCGATCGGTCCCGCAGAAAGTTCAGGGATCCTTCGGTTGCAGAACGACAACCGTATGTGACAGCGACGTAGCTGGCGACGGTGACGTTAGAGGCGGCAACGACGTTGATCCCGCGTGCTTACCGTCATTTATTGTACAGACGGTGATGCGACGTCCACTGCGGAGCTTCTTTTCCAGCCGTGGTAACCCGCAGCTCTCACCAATATGCTACGGGGATGTTGCGAGTATATAAAGCTATATCTACATTATATATATATATATATATATATATACAGGATGAGCAAGAATAGTTAAGATGACTGACCAACAACAACACGCCGCCGCCAGCGTCTCCGATCTTCTTCCTCTTTTTTCTCTCATCCTTCAGTAACAATATTTTCCAAGGTATTTAAGAAAGCGTTCTCTAATCCTTGCTTACGTAATGCCTCTATGACTGCTGGTGTCTCCTCTGAATGAAATGCCTTTTCGTAATCTATGAAAGCCATATAGAGAGGCTTATTGTACTATGCGTATTTCTCGATAACCTGATTAATGACACGGACGTGATCCATTGTAGAGTATCCCTTACTGAAGACAGCCTGTTGCCTTGGTTGATGAAAGCCCAGTGTTGCCATTATTCTATTGGTTATAATTTTGGTAAATATGTTACGTATCACTGGGAATAAGCTAATGTCCCTCTAATTTTTCAATTTATTACGGTCTCCCAATTTTGTGGATTAGTATATTATTTGTAATCTTCCGATTTTCTGTAACCTTTGAAGTTCATAGACACTTCGCATAAAGAGCGGCCAGTTTTCCATGCGGTATGTCTCCTTGATCTTTGAATAAATCGATTATTATTCCATGTTGTCTTGCCGCTCTTCCTCGTTTAATTTTTTTACGGTTGGCATGTAACACCCCGTGAAAAAAAAACGCTCGAAGGACCCTATTCAACCAGAACGAACGATGGATGCCTAATTTGTCATGGGTGTCTCGAGTGGATGACCGGTCTGGCATTTGCCTCGTAGTGCTCACAGGCACCTTTGTCTGTGTGCTTGAAAACCCTTTCCACTCTGCGATCTAGAAGGGACCCTTTCCGCGAACCTGCGTCACCTAGAAAAAAGGACCAGCCGCACATCGCTGACCCGTGGGTTGCCACCAGCAGAGGCAAGCTCGTGAAAGGCCAGCTGGGGAAAAGGTATCCTCCACCCAACCACAACGTCGCCTAGAAGAAAGCTGACCAGGCAAAAACGTATCCACCGCCATCAACAACCAGACTCAGTGCCTGTCATGTGAAGTTGATGTGAGCAAGATCCCGCCCACGCTTGTAGTGAGCCTATTTAAAAGGGCTCCACAATGTACTTTTCACTTCATCCTCTTCTTATCTTTCACTAACCATTGAATAAGTCGTGCAAGTTTCGCACTACAAATTGCCTCGTCCTTGCCTGGTCACCATGGTCTACCTGACGCCCGCAGCCTGCCCATAACGCCACGCTTCCCAATAGTAACGTCGGTCGAGCTTCGATGAACAGGCGTCGCAGCAACTCGGCAGCAGTGGGGTACGCTACCCTGGAGAACGGAACAACTGGTTGAGAAGCGATTTGGATACGCTACCCTGGAGACCCCAACTTTGAACGGCATCTAAGAGATCATCTCCTCTTCGTCCTGGTAACAACGTTCGGAAGGAAGGTGCAAGGATTCATGACTGCATGTGGTTAGTCCACGGCTTTTCTTCACTAAGATATCATTTGGCGTTGCGGTTTTGGGGGGGAAGTACAAAGCAGTGATTTTTCTTTAACCGTTGACGGAAGTTTTGAGTACGCCGAGGTTGTTATAGAGCGAAGAGTTAGCAGCACTAAGGACAGCCATAAACTTGAAGGCACTAAAGAGGCCAGAATTGTTGAGTTTGTCCAGAGATTTGGGCCTCCGAATTGCCGAATCAAAGAGAAAGCCGGAGATTATTGAGGCGATCGAAGCGACCGCGGCAGACGACGATGTACTGAAGAAATGCCTAGATAGCATTGCGCATAAGTAGGAAGAGCCTATGTGCTTAGAAGAAAAAGAAGAGCTCGAACGGGCAGCACGTGAGGCCAAAGAATAACACCACCTCGAAATGAAGCACATAGAGTTTGAGCTCCTGAAAGCACAGAGGCACGTGAAAGCGAACGCAGAATGACAGACTTGATGGCAGGCACCCTACGCCGTAGGGGGGTACATAGGTCATTTTCTGGTGCAATTTTAGCGCATCTGTGAGAAGACGAAATTCGCGAGACACACGTAGCCCCAACCCTTGCTTACATTACTGGCACGTGAGGCTGCTGATTTCATTGCCCGCATGGGGAAATAATAAACGGAGGACTTCGATGAAGTCAAAGCGAATCTGCCTAAAAAGTATAGATTATCAGCAGAAGCATTCAGGCTATAATTGAGGAAGGTCGAGAAGACAAAAAGTGAGTCATACTCAGATTTTGCATACACCGTGGAGGTAAAGCTGAAAGAATGGCTCAGAGAAGAGGGTGCAATCGGTGACGCCGAAAATGCAATGCAGTGCCTTGCTTCAGAACAATTCTACCGCCGGCTGCCAGAAAACATCAAGTATTGGGTTCAGGATAGGCCAGGCGGGGACACTATCACGCGAGCGGCCAATCTCGCTGGGAAGTACGTAACTCACCGTGCGTTCGAAGGCAACCAAGCTTCTAAGAAGGAGTTGAACAAATACAGACCCGGCAAGCCAGAGCGATGGTCAAAGTCGAGTCAGTGTAAATCCAAGGAAAGGTCAGACTCGGTGAAAATTAGTGACGAGAATAGCAAGGGAAGGGAGGAGTCAGCCGAACAAAGGGCAGAACGCCGAAAGAAAAAAGCTTTCGAGGCAATGAAACCAGTAGTTTGCCACCACTGCCAGCAAACAGGGCATATCTCCGTAGGGTGCTAAAATCCGAAACTAGTGTTAATGTCACCAACTAGTAACGACGAAAGTGTGAAATTGCTTGAGCCTTCGAGCTCGTCTCTAGCTCCACTCACTATTCGGAGAACATTATTGAACAAAGAAATAGAACTTAAGCCACTGAGTCAGAAATGTATCCCAAACGATCCTTATAACCGTCCTTTTACCATTGCTGAACTTAAAATTTCCTTATCAGTATGGCGGAGCTCTGGACCGGGCCCCGATAGGATCATGCACGGTTTGCTTAAGCACCTGCACTCCGACGCACAAATCACGCTACTCATACTTTTTAATACTATCTAGACTGCTGGTTATCTCCTATCAAAGGGAAAGGAGGCTATTGTGATCCCTGTTTTCAAGAATGGTAAATACACTTCATTGCTGATTAGCTACCGTCCTATAGCGCTTACGAGCTGGCCCTGTAAACGTTTTGAAAAAAAAATGATTAATCGCCGTCTCGTGCATTTCCTAGAGTCCAGCAAAATGTTTGACTCATTTCAATGTTGTTTTAGGGAAGGGAGATCTACAACAGAGCATCTCGTGTCCATCGAACCGAGCATTCACGATGCCTTCGTGCACAATCAATCCTTCTTATCCGTATTTCTTTATATGGAAAAAGCGTACGACACAACTTGGTGGTACGGAATCCTGCAGGACCTTTCGGCGCTGGGAATTCGAGGCAATATGTTAAACATTATAGAGGGATACCTAGAGAACCGTACATTTCGGGTGCAAATAGGTCATTCGGTGTCGCATACATTATTACAGGAAACTGGGGAACCCCAGGGAGGCGTACTCAGCTGCACGCTTTTTGTCGTAAAGATGAACACGTTTAGTGCATGATTACCACCCTCTATTTTTTATTCCGTCTACGTAAACGATATGCAAATAGGTTTAAAATCCTTCAACCTCACAGTGTGTGAGAGACAGCTACAGCAGGCCCTAAACAAGGTGTCCATGTTGGCAGACCAAAATGAATTTACAATCAATCCCTAAGAAAAGTTCTTGTGTTCTCTTTACAAGAAAGAGAGGCCTGGTCCCAGATCCTTTTCCGGAACTGGGCAGACAACAAGTTCCTCTTAACAAAGAGCACTCATTTCTATGTGTTATACTTGACTCCAAGTTTACTTTCATTTCACAGATAAAATATCTTAAAGCAAAATGTCTAAAAACAATGAACTTACTTAAAATCCTATCCCACACAACATGGGGTAGCGAAAGGAAGCGCCTGTTGAATCTTTACAAGAGTCCTGTTCGATCACGAATAGACTATGGTGCCGTAGTATATTACTCTGCCGCCCCGAGCGCGCTAAATATGTTAGACCCCGTTCACCATCTGGGTCTCCGCCTGGCCACTGGCGCATTTAGAACAAGCCCTGTTGAAAGTATATACGTCGAGTCAGATATGTGGTCACTCTATTTTCAGAGAACATACATCAGCTTTACCTTTTTTCTGAAAGTGTGCTCTAATAAGGAACATCCGTGTTTCACAACCGTTAACGACTTGATATGTGAAACACTTTTTCGTAATAGACCCTCTATGAGATTGTCTTTCTCACTGCGTGTAAGAGAACTTAGCAAAGAAATGGACGGTTCCATTTCTCGAACATCGCCTAATGCCTGCAGCTAAGCTGTTACCACCCTGGGAGTGGCAGGTGATAGAATGTGACGTATCCTTTGTAGAAGTCACAAAGCGCGCTCCTGAGCTTGAAATGGTCATGCATTTCCGTGACCTTCAATTGAAATACTCCTCCTCCGAATTTTACACAGATGCGTCAAAATCACATGCTGGCGTATCCTAGGCTGCTGTTGGTCCCTCTTTTTCTCAATCTGACGTGTTGAACGCCCTACCAAGTATCTCCACTGCAGAAGCCTATGCAGTACTCTCTGAAGTAAAACATAAAGAAACTGAAAATTGACAGAGCAATCATATTCACAGACTTGTTAAGTCCTCTAAAAGCACTCGTTTCTTTACAAAAGCATACGAATCCTATCTTCAATGAACTGTACTCACTCTTATGCAACATCTATTTATCACATAGAGATGTAGTAAAATGCCGGGTTCCTGGCCATAGAGGAGTCGAGGGGAATGTGCTTGCCGACGAGATCGCCAAATCGATAGCATCGCAGGGTATTCGTCCTGCTGCTGTCCCTGCCATAGACATAAAGCATTTACTGAGAAACAAACTGCGAAGCCACTGGCAACGCTTGTCGGACGCAGAAACGAGTAATAAGCTTCACCTAATTAAACCGAAGTTAGGTTTTTGGCACCCAACTACGAAAACACGAAGAACAGATGTCCTATTCACTAGGCTAAGAATAGGACACACATTTGGCACTCATAACTTTCTCTTGACCGGTAACGAGCCTCCAGCATATGGTAGATGTGGCGACAGGCTGACCGTCCTCCACGCCATCCTGGAGTGCCGGGAAGCCGAAAGAGACAGGAGGCAACATTTCGCTTTTGCATACCGCCATTGCATTCCCCTGCATCAGGCTGTTTCTTGGTGAAGAACCGCTTTTTAAGACCAAAGCAGTTCTCGCTTTCTTGAAAGATGTTCTGCTGCATGTCACAAGCCCATTAATTTCGTTGCGCATCCTCTTTCCAGAGGATGCCCCTACGATAGTTTTCTTTGTATAGCACATGCCTCTAGACCCTTGGCTTTCAAGCGATCTGGTGAGGCATAGTGCTGTATGCAATTTTAGCATCTCACATATTTTATATATTGCATAATTTTTTCTCTACGCATGTTAATGTTCATGGCACACGTCAATAGCCGTTCCCATATTTTTAATACACGCAGATCTTCTGGAATTTACATCACCTCTTTTAGGTGCCTTTACAGCCACGTCAAATTAAGTTCACAGAACCCATCAGTCCACTGCGAACTCATTAACACTAGCATGGCGCTCTTTGGCCACACCTGGCCCTTGCGCCGTTAAACATCAAATATTCATTCAAATTGCTAGAGCTGTACATTCGAGACGTCGAGGTAAACGGCAAACCGTGTCGCATGCTTCGCGACTCGGCAGCCACAATGGACGTGGTGCACACGTTGTACGTGGAGAAAGGGCAGTTCACGGCAGAATGTGCTTGGATAAGGCAAGCCGTAGAGGTCTGCAGTGTCTGGCTTCCTGTGGCAAAGATTCGCATAGAAGGCCCTGTTGGACGACTGTACACAGAAGCCGCCATCTCGGCACATCTTCCACCTCCGTATCTATATTTCTTTGCTAACAAATTCGAGGATTTCTTGTGATGCAGGGGAATCGGGTTCAGTGAGGCAATAGTCCAAGCCCTAACTCGTTTCAAGGCAAGGGAGCTCGCGGCCAAGGTAGTGTACGAATGTCTTGTGTTAGAGGAAACAGGTTTGACGCAGGAGTCATCAACTAGCACCAAACAGGACAGCCCTATAGGGGATAATGCGCAGAGTGCACCAGCGAATGAAGAGGTTAGGAAAGCACCGGAGCCTCAAATGTCTCGAGAGGCAGAACGCAGAAGAATGTTAATAAATGTAAGCCCTACCACATTGATTGCTGAGCAGGAAAAAGATGCAACCCTGCGTAACCCAAGGCCAGCGCGAAAGAATGTGTGGCCAGACAGAACGTAAAGTTCCTCAAGAGGGCAGGCGTCCTCTATAGAAAGTACGCCAGTCGAAAGGGAGTGCAGTTCAACCAACTCGTGGTGCCGCATCCCTATCGTGAGCAGCTCCTGCACCTGGTTCACGGGGGCTATTGGACAGGGCATCTGGGCATTCGTAATACAAAGGAGCGCTTACTGCAGGAATTTTGCTGTCCCGAGTGCTTTGGTGAAGTGGAAGCATTCATAAGAAGCTACGACACATGTCAACGCATAGGTAAGCCTGGAGATAAAGCTAAAGGGTGAATGAAACTTGTTTCCATTATCATGGAGCCGTTTCGCCGGCTCATAATAGACACAGTGGGACCACTCGCTGCAACGCAGTCTGGCTATCGGCATATTTCCTCTGTACTATGCACCGCATCGAAATTCCCGGAGGCGGTTCCACTGAAAGAACTAAGCTTGGTGAAGGTCGTCAACACGCTTATATCTATCTTCGCGCGAGTAGCGTTTCCCGCAGAAATCTACTCAGATCAAGGATCCGTCTTTACGAGCGCACTGACCTCGACGTTTCTGGAAACGTACGGTATTAAAATCATTCATAGCTCAATGTACCACCCGCCGTCAAACGCGGTAGAGAAAGTCCACTCAGTCATGAAACGGCTTTTACGAGCCCTTTGTTATGAGCACGAAGCCGATAGGGAGGTTTGGTGCCTGCAGCAATGTTCACGCTTCGAACTGCACCGCACGAGTCAACAGGTTTTACGCCTTCAGAGCTCGTTTACGGCCGCTGCCTTCGGTCCCCTCTTCGCATCGTTCGAGAAGCCTGCGAAGGCCGGGCGGACAATCTCTCGGTTGTGGCATACGTGCTAGAGCTGTTAGACCAGCTGCACGCATCTCAAGAATTAGCAGGGCAGGAAATGCGTAAGGCGCAAAGCAATGCTAAGCATTACTATGACAGGACGGCACGAACACGACGCTTTGTAGTTGGGGAAAAGGTAACGATCCTGAAACCCTCATTGAAAAGAAACTACAGGTTCAATGCGAAGAACCGGTAGACATAATTAATAAATTATCTGAATCAAACAATGTAATCATGGTACCGGCAAAAAGAAGGACACTACAAGTATACGACTGCAATCTACTGAAACCCGACCGGCAGAGGAAGGCCATTGTGAACATGTCCCTTAACAAACCTGAGGAGATGCCTGTCGACTTTCCGGAGTTAACATTTGTAATGGGGGCAAAAGGCATTCACGAGACCATTGACAAGCTAATAGAGCAGTCGGAGTTGAATCCCAATCAAAGTGCCGAACTTAGGGAACTCTTGTTTGAATTTAAAGACATATTTTAGGCACACCAGGCCAAACCGCTGCCTTCGTTCACGACATCGTGTTAACCTCACCGTACCATGTTCGTTCGAAGGCTTATCGCGTTCACCTCGTCAACGACAAGGCATGACCACTGAAATAAACAAGATGTTAGTGCTAGGTGTAATCGAGAGAGGAGAGAGGGATTTTACCTCGCCTCTTATCTAGGTTGAGGTACCAGGAATGGAGCCGCATCCATGTATCGACTACCACAGGCTCAACTTAATCACGAAGAACCAGACCTACCCAATAGCGCATATCGAGGAAAGGCTTGAAAAAAGTGAGCAGTGCTAATTTCCCCTCGGCGCTCGATTTATTCAGAGGTTACAGGCGCGTTCCGTTGATCGAGAGGCCAAGCAGGCTTGGGGCGTTTATTTTCCCGATGGGAACTGTTCAGCCAAAGTCGCGAGCTTTGGATTGAAGAATTCTCTATATTGCTTCTCTAGCCTTATGGACCATGTGCTACGGGGAATGGAGGACTTTGCACTTCCATATGTCAATGACATAGCAATATTTTCTTCATCATGGTCGGACCATATGGGACACCTGCGAACCATCTTGTGCCGTCTACGAGAAGCGAACTTAACTGCCAAGGCTCCCAAATGCCAATTGGAATGCGCGGAGGGAGCTGACGTCGGTCGTGTAATAGGGCAAGGCCACCGTCGGCCTTCGGAGGTTAAACTGACCGCTATAGACAACTTCCCGCAACCGCGCACAAAGCGGGACATAAGGTTATTCCTTGGCTTGGCAGGTTATTACCAAAAATATGCCCCGCGTTATTCCGAGATTGCAAGTTCTTGAACAGAAGCTCTAAGAAAAGCAGAACCGCAAACGTTAAAGTGGGAAGACGCAAAACAAAAGGCTTTTAGTATGCTGAAGAAAGCACTAACGAGTTAGCCAGTGTTGAACGCGCCCGACTACTCTAAGCCATCCATTCTACAGAGTGATGCCAGTGACAGGGGTATGTGGGTGGTGCTCTGTGAAAAGAGAGATGACGAGAACGAACACCCTGTACTGTACGCCAGTAGAAAGCTTTCAGTTCGTGAGGAAGCATACAGTGCATCAGAAAAAGAATGCACCTGCGTAGTATGGGCGGTGCAGAAGCTAGCTTGCTATATCGCTGGTTTAAGGTTCACCATAGAGATTGACCCCTGTCCCCTCACATGGCTGCAGTCCATGTCTACGAGAAACGGTTGTCTTTTGCGCTGGAGCTCGGCTCTTCAACAGTACACCTTCGATATGTGCTACACGAAGGGTAAGCTTAACGGCAATGCCGATGGTTTGAGTTGTTGACCCTAGAGTAACGAAAGCCTCATGCTCAGTTGGGTTTGCGTGGCATTTTTTTGTTGGTATATTTTTTCCATACGTTTTTTTTATGGCGAAGTCGTAGTTGATTGTGAGCTGATTTCAGTAACCACGTCTCAACGCTTTCAAGAAATGACCGTTTTTAGTGTTCAGAGGGGAGACGCGCGAAAGGAATGGGAAAGCAGTAGGAGGTTTTCTTTTTTTTTTTTTTAAAGCCTCGTGTATCTTCGGGATGGGTGGCCTTGTACTCGCTGCTTTGTGGTTGTGGATCCGGCACTGTTCTGGGGTGATTGCTTGCCGAAACAGGAGACGAAAAGTTGCGAGATCTGTTTGCAAGTCCCGTTTCACTGAACCGGACCAGGGAGAAATGGCGCAAGAGCGCCACAAGGACTGATGAACGCCTCCATGGAATCTACCAGCTACGAACCAAGAGTTCGTAACCCCTAAGGGAAATTCTGCTGCTGAAATGCCAATCCCTCGCCCAGTTGCTGCTGGCACCTACGCGTCGGTACTTCGTCCCCCGCCGGAGATGCTGTTGCGGTTGGCATATAACACCCCGGCAAAAAAGGACGCTCGAAGGATCCTGCTCAACCGGAACGAAGGATGGATGCCTAATTTGTCATGGTTGTCTCGAGTGGATGAATGGTCTGTCAGTTGCCCCGCCATGTTCAAAGGCCCCATTGTGTGTGTGCGTGAAAACCCTTTCCACCAACTGTGCGACTCTAGGAGGGATCGTCTCCGCTAACCAGCGTCACCTAGAAGAAAGGACCAGGCGCACATCGCTGACCCGCGGGTTGCCACTAGCGGAGGCAAGCTTGTGAAAGGTCACCAGGGTAAAAGGTATCCGCCGCGCAACCACAACGTCGCTTAGAGGAAAGGTCACCAGCGAAAAAGGTGTCCGCCGCCATCCACAACCAGACTGAGTGCCTGTCACGTGACGTTCACGTCAGCAAGATCCCGCCCACGATTGTAGTGAGCCTATTTATAGGGGCTCCGCAATGTACTTTTCCCTTCATTCTCTTCTTCTTATCTTTCAACAACCACTGAATAAACCGTTCAAGTTTTGCACTAGAAATTGTTTCATCCCTGCCAGGTCGCCATGGTCTAGCGGACGCCTGAAGCCTGCCGACAACACCACGCTACCCAATAGTAACGTCGGTCGAGATTCGATCAACAGGTGTCGCAACAACTCGGCAGCGGTAGGGTACGCTACCCTGGAGAATGCAAGGCGCTTGTGGCCTCATCGCTAGTTATAGGAAGAGTTCCTGTATACTGTTCATTACGGTTTCTAATGGAGGTATCCTGACTCCTCTGCGTATTGTACAGGTCAACCTAGAATTCTTCCGCTTCATTTACTATATCTTCGAAATTGCTGATGATATACCGCTGCTTATCTTGCACTGCATGTATTTGGTTGGTCCCATGCCAAGCTTCTTTCTCGCTGATTTCAGCCTGCGTCCATATTTTGCGGCTTTTTAAGGCTTTCTCATGTTATAGTTTCGAATAGCACTTATATTCGCCGTGTTGATCCGTTTTGACATTTCCGCGAATTCTATCTTATTTCTTCAGTTGGACGGTTTCATTCTTTGTCGTTTCTTTATTAGGTCATTTGTTACCTCGGTGAGCTTGCCTACTCGTTGCCTTGGTGCCTTGCCTGTTACTTTAATTGCTGCCTCTGAAGCCAGACTAATTATGGTTTTATTCATTAGCTCTGTGTCATCATAATCTCCCTGTTCTAAGGGTTCATAATTGTTTACAAGGACTAGCCTGAATTTGTCTGTTTTTACCTTTACTGCCTCTAGGTTGACCTGTTTCTTCTTAATAAATCTTGCTCTTTCTCTCTTCAAATTGATGTGAATCCTAGCCCTCACTAACCTATGATCATTGAACTTTACCCTACCTATAACTTATACATACTGCACTATGGATCAGCGGAAAGTATGAAATGAATTTCATTTCTTGTTTCGCCATTAGGGCTTTTTCAGGTTCCCTTTCTGTTGCTATGCTTCCTGAAAAAGGTGTTCATTATTTGAAGCTTATTCCTTTCAGCGAATTCTACCAGCATCTCTCCTCTAGCGGTTCTAAAATCAAGGCCTTAGTTGCCACTTGCTTGTTCACCAGCTTGCTTTTTCCCCACTTTTGCATTAAAGTCGCCCGTTACTGCAGTATACTGAGTTTGCACTTTTCTCATCGCTAATTCTACATTTTCATAACACTTGTCTACTTCCTCATAATCGTGAATGGATTTGGAGCGTAGGCTTGCATTACCTTTAATCTATACCTCTTATTCAGCTTGATTATGACTGCAGCTACCCTCTCATTAATGTTGTAGAATTCGTCAAAGTTGCCTGCTGTGTCTTTATGGATTAAAACCCTACTCCGTATTGCTACGTATCTGCGAGACCTCTATATCCGAACACATGTCGTTACTGAGCAATGTATAAGCCTCACCAGTGCTTCATATCTCACTAAAACCGATGATATCCCAAACAATGTCTGATTGTTCCACAACGACTAGGCTAGTCTCAATCGAGAGGGTACGGGTTTTAAATGTTGGAAGGATCAGTTTCCATTGGTGGCCTGTCCTGACCCAAAGATTCTGAGCACCCTCTCCTGCCTTACAGGTCTTACCGGCCCCTTGGTCAGGTGCTCCGCAGTTCCTGGCGACTGACGACCATTGGGTAATTGAGTCTGTCATTTCGGATGGGGCTGCCGAATACTGCACCAGGGAGGCCAATTCCTGTTCTGGTGAGGAAGTGTCTTGTTGAAGCTTAGTGGGCCTTCCTAATTCGGTTGTACCTAAATTAATAGAGCCTCCCCTCGCTATCGGCATCATTCGCCGGTGACAGGCGTCACTCCAAGCCTGCAGATGTTGTGCACTTGAGGAGATGAATTTCAAGCTCACCATCGTAAAAAAAAATCTTATAGAGGAATTTGTACTTGTGACTATGGCAATCGATCATTCAGCATAGCTCAATCACATAATCCCATAAGTGGCGAGGCTGCCTCATCGCCGACATGTACAGCCCAGAGGGCCCTACATTCCTGAAAACTTCTTTGATTTAGCCGCGATATAAGTGTTGTCTCCATATAGAACGATTTCTAAATCGTTCTTGCCTCGTAGTTCGGGGATCGTACGTGCGCAGACGGCCTTGAACTCGGCTGGGAAAAGCCTACAGGCCTACCGACGACCATTCACAGTTGCGAATACATGCTCTTGATCTACAGGAGTACAAACGGAAACCCGCGAAAACAAACATAAATGCAAATATAGATGGCATAACTGGACGCAAGCTAAGACTTCTTGTTTTTGATGAAAAAGTGTGCATGAAATTTGCAACGGTTTACGTTACGTTGCTTATTTCTAATTGTGTGCGTGCTACTGCATACCTTCCCATCTCTTTTTCTCTTCCTTTAACGCTACCATTATTTTTTTTTGGGGGGGGGCTCTTATTAGAAAGTCAGCGCGAAGCTTGTCGGTAGAGTCAGTTTAAGTTAATTTAGTATATCTGAAATGCCTGAAAACATGCTCCAATTATCCGTGGCATACGGGCTTTTAGGATCGTGGCAGGTGGCACGGCATAGCATTTCTCAATGGTTCTAAGATCGTGGTTTCGGCGACTCCCATACCGAAGTGGCCATGAACGCCACTAGATACAGGATATATCTTCTGCTGAATCTATTAGCACTTAAAAGTAGTGTGAAAAAAAAGAAAATTACAATATGAAAAAACTTTCAGCGCTTACCGCGAATTCACTAGTCGCGGCTGGAAGGAGGTAGATCAAACAGTTCACGATCTCGGCTGTCTGTCTCATGCATCGGGGAAGTCTTTCCGAACGAGACGTCACTGGTGCTGATGCGCCGCGCAAGGCTGAGACGTCGGATGTGAGGACGGTGCCTTGACTGATACTTTCGCTCGAAGGGAAATTCTCAGTGGAGAGACGTGCCGCCATACAATTGTTCTGAGCCGCGCATAAAATAGGCGACCTTGGATGCGGCCTTGCTCTATGGTTGGAAAGCGCTTCTACGACGCCTCCTTTGGGCTACAGCGTAAGCTTCTGCCTGCAAACAGTTAGACATTGTTTGTACACTTCGCGCGGGAAACCTATTGACGTCCCGTTTGCCGCTGAACTTGAAAATTGAAACGAATGCACATGTCTAATTGCAGGTTTTTGACGATCCGCAGGATTGCGAACTGTAAACGCTGTACAACCTGACCAACTCCGCAAACGTCTACGGAATGAGCAGGATAATCTTCAGCCACGAGTATCATTTGCGAACACTTCCCCACCCGTACTCGAGAGAGAAATGTGGTCAGCGTTGCATTAATTCCGCAGATGAGCTCTCATACCTTTAGGGTCACCGCTGGTTTCCGCATAAAAGAAAGTTATCACCGACGTGATCACGTTTGAAACTTATGCTGAAAAGTAGCCCTGATAGACTCGCGAGTACTGATAAGCTACGCATGTGCAGTATCTAAATCGGTCATTTTTCAGACGCCTGAAGTAGGCACGCACGCTCATAGGTGCGCGGATGAGACCTCGGTACACTGTATTAGGTATGTTATTAACGTCAGTCATAAACGTATTCGGTGCTTAATTTTCCTCGACATTTGTGGGCCACGTAGCATACGAGTGTGTAATAACTGCTCGTACGCTGAGGTTTCTCTCAAACCGATTGGTGTTCCAAACAAGATACCTTAATGCGAATATTGATGAGAATGCACGATTAATGCTGTGTTTCGGATGTCTGTGTCGGAGGGTCATCAAGGCATTACGTTTTTTTTCATGCGGTGTGAAAGTAACCCACGCATCTTTCCTTACGTTGGGAAAGTGAGGCGAATATTTAGGGCTTAACGGTGGCAACAGTAAGAAAAAGAAAGGGCTTATCATCTTTGAGTTAAAACTCCCCCATGAAATTTAAACGCTCGTCAGCAACAGCATTATACTAATATGTAGCCGTCCTTTTCTTTAGGCTGGTATCATTTATACCACTTCGTTTTTCAGATTTTGTAATCAGCAGTACGAAGAGCACAATATTTCATATACTCGCACAAGTCATCGTGCTCGTCTATATCGTTGCAAAGAAGGTTTTCTTACTCTTAACTGCAGTAATATTTAGAAGAAAAACACTTCTGACGGCGGCACACTTCCCCTGTCTTGTTTCCTTAAAGAGAAGCAGAAAGGTCTTCCAGAAAAAATGAGTGAACATCTGTAAATAATGGTTTTCAACCCTCCAAATTCGAATATCGTATCGAAATTCAGCAAAAAAAAGCGGAAATATATTTTATTTCGACAAAAAGTGCAGCAGCGGACACGCCCAGCTCGCGCGTCTCGTTTCCGCCTGTGATTGGTCGGGCGCCTCGTGACGTCAACTCTAGGAACCGACCGCTGCCGCTACACATGAAGCGCGGTGCCAGGTAGTTTGGGGCTGTTTTTCTGAGACGGTAATGGAAAATTGAGAGAGACTGCGTTTTTCTGAGGAGTTCGGCGTTACTCCCTACATGTACGAGCCGATTTAGAAGAGCCGGCCTCTCGAAGAAGCAAACGATGCTGGTGCGAGCAGTGCTTTCGACGCGAACGAAAGCAAAGTCTTAGGATCTCCTCGTGTTGGAAATGCTCTTTGGTTAGTATGTTTTTTTGCAAAGCGATGTAGTGATTTCGCTGATCTTTCGCCGATCTAGTGAGCTCGTTTCCGGTCAAACAACTGTAGTGTTGTGTTCCTGCATGCCTCCTCGTGGAACGTAAGCGGGGATGCGATCGTTGGCATTTGTGCGCTGTCCAAAGCTGTCGGCAATCTACATCATCATCATCATCATCACCATCAGCCTGGTTACGCCCACTGCAGGGCAAAGGCCTCTCCCATACTTCTCCAACAACCCCGGTCATGTAGTAATTGTGGCCATGTCGTCCCTGCAAACTTCTTAATCTCATCCGCCCATCTAACTTTCTGCCGCCCCCTGATACGCTTCCCTTCCCTTGGAATCCAATCCGTAACCCTTAATGACCATCGGTTATCTTCCCTCCTCATTACATGTCCTGCCCATGCCCATTTCTTCTTCTTGATTTCAACTAAGATGTCATTAACATGAACGCATTTCTTTATTGGGATTTTGTTGCTTTCTTTACGGAGGAGTATGGTGGCTGTGGAGCCGCTATAGATATCTTTCAGTATTTTTACATATGGCTCGTCTACACCCTGGTTCCGTAATGCCTCCATGACTGCTGAGGTTTCGACAGAATCAAACGCTTGCTCGTAATCAATGAAAGCTATATATAAGGGTTGGTTATATTTCGCACATTTCTCTATCACCTGATTGATAGTGTGAATATGGTCTATGGTTGAGTAGCCTTTACGGAATCCTGCCTGGTCCTTTGGTTGACAGAAGTCTAAGGTGTTCCTGATTCTATTTGCGATTACTTTAGTAAATATTTTGTAGGGAACTGACAGTAAGCTGATCGGTCTATAATTTTTCAAGTCGTTGGTGTCCCCTTTCTTATGGATTAGGATTATGTTAGCGTTCTTCCAAGATTCCGGTACGCTCGAGGTCATGAGGCATTGCGTATACAGAGTGGCCAGTTTCTCTAGAACAATCTGTGCCCCATCCTTCAACGAATCTGCTGTTACCTGATCCTCCCCAGCTGCCTTCACCCTTTGCGTAACTCCCAAGGCTTTCTTTACTTCTTCCGGCGTTACCTGTGGGATTTCGAATTCCTCTAGACTATTTTCTCTTCCATTATCGTCGCGAGTGCCACTGGTACTGTATAAATCTCTATAGAACTCCTCAGCCACTTGAACTATCACATCCATATTAGTAATGATATTGCCGGCTTTTTCTCTTAACGCATACATCTGATTCTTGCCAATTCCTAGTTTCTTCTTGACTGCTTTCAGGCTTCCTCCGTTCCTGAGAGCATGTTCAATTCTCTCCATATTATACTTTCTTATGTCCGCTGTCTTACGCTGGTTGATTACCTCTAACATCTAACTTCACTGAGCCCTATTATATCCCATTTGCTGCCCTCTAATTCCTCCAATAGCACTGCTAGACTCGCCTCACTAGATAACGTTCTAATGTTAAACGTTGCCAGGTTCATATTCCAATGGCGGCCTGTCCGGAGCCAGGGATTCTTAGCACCCTCTGCTGCTTCGCAGGTCTGACCGTCGCCGTTTTCAGTTGCTTCCCAGCTGCTGGGGACTGAGGGCCAGGGTCTGATTGTTGTGTTCATATAGGAGGTTGTGGCCAGGTACTACACCAGGGAGATCCTGCTCTGGTGAGGGAGTGCGTTACCGGTTCTGGTCACCGGGATCAGGCCACACTCCAGGCCTGTTTTATGCAGTTTTACCAACACGCGGATTTCTTTTTTTTAAAATCCGGTGGAAAATTGCCGGCACCGGGATTCGAACCACGGACCTCTTGCACGCGAGGCGGGTGTTCTTCCTCTACGCCACAGCTGCACCCCGGCAATCTACAAAGACGGTTTAAACGCGTGAAAATCTTCCCGGTTCATGCAGTACGTGTAGTGACCATCTGTTGACTATCACGTTGACTACCACTCACGTTGATTGCCACTCACGTTGACTACCACGCACGTTGACTACCACTCTACATACACGCAGACGCACCAACAAAGGAATGCAGGGTCGATCGAAGCAGATTACGATGGCACGCACGCAGAAACAAGCACGGTCAGGCACGGTGGCGGACGCTGCGAAGGAACGAAACACTAGAGTTGACGTCACAACACCGCGGTTTCCGGTCTCCGCTCGCACCGTCAGCGTCACCAGCAGCGCGCGGCATTCGACGGGGGGCGGAGCTACAGCACAATTTCAACCGACTATTACGTCGCTCCTCATTAAAAAAAAACCCAAATTTTACCTATATGGTTTATAAGGTTCCCGCATAAGTATATCAGCGTCTTATTGAATTCGACAGACTCTTCAGCTTCCCTTTAACGATAAAGCTGAAGTAAAACTTCTTGCTTTGCACTCTATTTAGCATGAAATATTTATGTCCCATTATTTACTCTTGCGTAGTGGTGAATGAAAACCTATGTTGCTTTTTCAGGGAATGTAGACATGATCGGGAACGTAAGCACCGGTCATGTCAACCGAGTCATTGCCAGGAGCGGCGATGACTCAGTGACCAGTAAAAGCCGTGTGGAAATCGACAAAGCTTCGATCATTTTGGTAGACGACGACGCCTGGTGAGCGCTATTTTTCAACACTTCCTTTGGATGAATGAAATTCTAATGCGGGCACAGAATATCTTTGGCGAAAATATTCGTTTGTTGACGAAGTTATTCTGCGTCGGGAAGTTTTGATGTCTTGGATGACGCTCTATCAGATGTTGCTTGGAGAATGCGGGGACGGTGTTGAGATACGGTGAAATGCAGCAGAATTGCAAGGTGTCTTTGGCGTACGCTCACTGACCTATTTTGAGCTCATAAAAATGCCGATAAGGGAGATGTACGGTTAAAAACAAGGACCAGAAAATTAACGACAGCGTAAGTTTAAGCTAAATTGCGCGAGTGATGTAGTTACGCGGACCTTTAAGTTGGTACTTTATGTGATTGAACTCGAGTCTCACATATTTTATTATTCAACTCTGCTAATATTTTTTGCAGTCGTGTGCTCCGAGTACCATATTTCAGTGACTGCTTGAAATTGCGTAAGAGACCTCGTCGGGTCCGTGCTCAGCCACAAATTAAACGCAATGCCTTGGGGAAGTTTTTTTTCTCCCCTTTCGAGAGGTATTGCATAAAAGCTCTTGCCGACACTTGCCGTTGTTAAAGTTTCTACAGATAATTAAATAAGTAAATAAGGCTGGTAACCTTCGACTAAACAGCATCAGAACAGTGAATAAAAAGTGTCAATCGGCGTTGAAATGTTTGCTCACCACAACATGTAGCATTTATTTAGTCTTTTGTTGTCCTTTACTCTTTTGATGTCAGTCAGTTATGCCCTACCTAAAGTATAGTAGCGACGTGTCAAACAAATCGGTAGCCATGGATTGCTAGAAGCTTAGTTGATGTTCAAGGTTCTCAACTTTCTGCCTAGGAGGGGGTGTTAGAGAACTGCTACAGCAAAACTTAAATAGGACAGATATTGTTTCCTGGCACCCGTATTTGTCAGGACAAATGCGCTAGCACGATCAATTTATTTCATTGTTCATAACGATTGTATATTGCAGAGCATTTGACTTGTAGAATTTAGTTCCTCGGAAATCAGTAATCCGAAGGTGGTGTGTGTAATGCATAACCAAAAACATTAACCACACATCTGGAAAGAAACAATGCGTTAATTAAACTAGCTATAAATTAGTAGCGTATACGACTCAAGAATTCTTGGCTACGCTGTGGGGTTCCTAATTCTGTAATTGATTTCTTAGCACCCTTTCGATGTTATTGTGTAGTCTGATGTGTGCACCTATTGGTTAGCGTATATGACGGAAACCCCGGCCTGCGAGACTTTTCATCCCGTCACTGGCTGTCGCGGGCTCCCAATATTATCTCTTTGCCGTACGCCCTTTTCGGGGAGCCGCAATAGCAGCATATATTTTCGGCATTGAAAGCATCTGTGTTTACGGGCTTCTTGAGACGCATCCATTAATTACTTCAAACGTAATATTTTGCGGAAGAACTGGGCTATTCCAACGTACCCTATCGGCAAATAAGTTTTTTACGCTGTACGAAATTTCATTGCAAATGTTCTTTAAAAATATCTCTTTACACATACGCCTTACGAGCCAGCAATTGCCGTACAAGCTCGATTATAATGCACAGTATAGCGTACGATCCTGGACTAGTTTTTTAAACATGGCTTTTGACAGTAATACAGAGCCGAAAATACGAATAAACAAAACGAATGAGCACGCCACGCAGCACTAACAACTAGATGGTTTGATTGTGATGAGAGCAATAAATATACGTATGACTGCCAACATGTGAAAGCAAGCACGCATTGTCGCGAAATCACGCCGCATACAACTGAGCAGGGAGAATGCTTCACAAAACATTATTGGTCTGTCAGGTGGCTGATCCGATAGAAATTACTTTAGCATTTACGTATGGCAAGTATCATTTGAAGACGTTCGTTGCTCCAATATGCAGATGACGCCGGTGCTCTGCCTTTGCGACGTTTTGCGCTCTACATTTAGACCACTCCTCTTGCCGTTTGCACCGCTTCACCTCAGCTTCTGGTCGTCGTCATTGGAAACCTGCATGACGCTTAGCCAATTCTGCCTCAACTTTTGCCTGACGTATAGCAGGGTTCACCTGACGCTTTTCGCGCTTCGCTTCGGCCTCCCATGCAAACCGACTTTGGCGTTCCTCCTCTGACTCTGCACCTTTCGGCACTTTGCTTGAACTGTTGCAGCCCAAGAAGCCTTACGGGCTTTATCTGATTCGTGCTCTCGTCACCATCGCATCGCCTCGGCCTTCTTTCGACGAGGCTTGCCAGCACGAGTTTCTAAATCGTTCGCCGATGGCACTGCATCCATTTTAAGCAGTACAGAAATACCCCTTCACCAGACATGTCCGAGCGTGTGAAACAACACAGGCAATCTACTAAGTCCCCGCAGCTTGCCACAGTGCGATTTCCTCCCTCCTCTTCCCTGGAGGTCTGCCAACTGTGAGAGTGGAAGCGTGACGTCACGCGCCATCTGTATTCCTACTGGCTCCTAAGGTGTGACGTTGCACACCTTCTCTCTCCTTATATACCATCTCATCTCTCCACACTTCATTCTTCCTGGTCACCTTTGACATCCCACAATGCCCTCCTCCTCTACACTTCTTCATCCTCTCTTGAATTTCGAAGAAACCGATGAACGCCGCCCGGTTTTCATTGTCATGAGCGTTCTTATGCTCGGGCATTAAAACCAATAAAACAACAAAATGCACGCAATGTTCTGCACGCTGATTGCACAGCATTCCTGCTCCACACATACCTCAGTGAAGGAACAGGTTGCTGCCTCATTTCTGGCGGCAGTTGTAGGCACTGCGGCACGTGTGCAAGCGCTCCTGACATTGCAAATTTTTCATTTGTTTAGTCACTCATCATTAGTGCAGGAGGAGGTCCCGGAGTTACAAAAAGTGTCAGGGGGACCTCCTATTAGTAATTTAACAATATAGTAATTATTACATTATGCGAACATAGCCATGACATACATGAGATTAAACGAAGTTAGTGAAGTAGATAATTACATACACGAAAGGCGCTTACAATAATGAAGTTCGAATCAAACAAGCAAATAAATGCTGCTGATCAGTAAATAAAAAAAATGTAATTGAGACATTAGGGAAACATAACAATGACATATATCAAAGAGGTTAACCTAGTAGATAAATAAAAACAGCAATGTGCTTGCAATATGCGAAGTACAAGTCAGATATGTGTTATGCAACGAAAACCTTAATATATGTAACAAAAGAACAATGAAGAAGGAAATGGGGGATATAGAGTGAAAGCAATTCATTTGGCAAATACAAAAGCAATAAAAACAAAATATGCATTTGTATACAATATATGTTCATAGTAATCAGTCTGCAGCCAGTAGTGTGGTTTGTAAATATTTCTTCGCATCTGTCTTGAATATTAATGCTGATTAAAGGGTAAATCAGACATCCACCCTTTCGTAGAAATCGCTGCAAAGCAAACCCATACGGGTTCCTCGAAAGATAAGCCTCGCAGTTGAAAAAAAAAAATATCCACCTTGCGGGTTTCTGCTGAACTATTACGTCAAATGTTAATGTTGTGGGGCCGGCTTTATTATGGGGCGGTAGTTTATTCCAGTATTCATTGGCCGCAGAAAGAGAAGCAAACATTCCATAATTGGGGTTTGTTCTCGAGAGTAAAAGATTATTAGAGGAAAATCTCATATATTTGGTGTTGGTAAGAGGAGATATATTGAATGCATCTAAAATGATTTCATGTCTTAGTGTGCTGTATATTAGTCAAACCAATTTGAGCTGGAGCATATAGCGTAACGGTAGTACTTTTAAGGAAGTGAAAATTAGCACTGCATATCACATGTAACTAGGGAAATTGATGATCCTCAAGGCTTGATTTTCGAAATGTTGCAGATGTGTTATATGTGTGGAATATGTGTTTCCGCAAACTGAAATGTAGTATTCTAAGTGGCAATGTGTAAATGCGCGAAAAAGTGAAGTGGTGGAAAAAGCGAGCGCGTTAAAATTAGGACTCTAATTCCGAAGGCTACTTTTTTAGATCATGTCAGCATGCAAGTTAAACAAAAATTGGGGGTGAAGTTCGACGCCTAGGAACACAACTTCATGCGTAGGTGAAAAAATGTGAGTTTGTAAGATGAGCTGCTGTGTGGATGCGATGACACATTTATGTGTATGAAAAAGCACAAACTGCGTTTTCGAAGGGTTAATCTGAAGTTAAGTACTTGTGCATCAAGCAGATAATGTGTTTAGACCAGAATTTAGTCGATTTATTACAGTATTTATACATTTGCTATTAGTAAACATAGTGGTGCCGTCAGCGTACAGCATAGATGAAGTACTGCTTAAATAGTGGGGAAGATTATTAATGTACAGGAAGAAATGTAAAGGCCCTAAGAGCGAGCCTTGTGGTACACCCCTAGTGACTCATTTAGTACGTGAGAGTGAACCACCAAAATCTACATCTTGCGTTCTGTTAGTCAAATAACTGCGGATGACAGAGAGCTGGGCCACGAATGCCCAGAACTTCTAAATTGTAGAAAACAATGTTATGAGAGATGGTGCCATATGGTTTACTGAAGTCAACGAAAACTGTGTCAACAATATGGCCGTTGTCAAGGGCGACTTTTATTTTGTCAGTGAATGATGTTATAGCTACTTCAGTCGAACAACCTATACGAAACCTGCGTTGCTCCGGTGAGAGAAGATTAAATTTGTGAAAATAGTTGGTTAAGCGGTTTACAAGTAGTCTCTCTTTGCGTTTACTAAAAATGATAGCATGCTGATTGGGCGGTTGCTTGAAATTAGTTCTTTGAGACCTATCTTGAATGTAGGAGGTATTTTACCGTGTTTTAATTAGTCGGGGAAAAGGCCTGTTTTAAACATGCAATTAATAATGTGCGCGAGTACGTCGGCGATATGAGATGATGATAATTTGATATTGGAGGGTTGTAAATCTTCAAGGCCGGGACCTGTAGTTCGTAAACTAGTGAAATAATTGGAACTTGTTTGGGTGATATAGAGTACAAGTAAAATGAATTAGTTGTTTGCCTGAGTACTGGCTGTTGTATGCTGTCTGTTGATGGATGATCTGAAGGAAATCCTGCTCGTGTCTTTGCGCAACAACGCCCGGTGGTTTTAAGGTTTGAACGCGGGTCTGGTGAGAGCACTGTCATAAAATATTTAAAAAATAAAAAAGAAGTGTGTCCGTGTATCTAACTAGCGACGCAGTAACTTGCCCACGCCGCGAGTTTAACGTCGCTCCGCGTCAAGCGTCACACCTCGTGATACACGCGGGTTTCTGGTATGTACTCCCGTCTCATGGCGTACACGGAGGTCTCCTGTTAGTGTCGCCATCGCGCTCGCCGCGGTCCTCATCGGGCCGCGATGGGCGGAGGGGGGGTCGCATGGCT
Organism: Dermacentor variabilis; assembly: GCF_050947875.1. Classification (NCBI taxonomy): domain Eukaryota; kingdom Metazoa; phylum Arthropoda; class Arachnida; order Ixodida; family Ixodidae; genus Dermacentor; species Dermacentor variabilis. The sequence continues at coordinate 111,594,886 of NC_134577.1, read as the reverse complement.
CCGAGTCAACCCGCCGCAGCATGCCACGCAAATGGCATGGCAGACTTGTTTTATCTATTGCCGGTCTTCGGGTCTTCGACATTCCTCAGAACATACAGTTCGCACACACTAAGGTATCACAAATGCAAGCCATTGGAAAAAACAAACAAAAAAACCTTTGGGAAAGTGAGTAAGGAAAGAAACCGCAAAATAGAGCCGTCTGTCCATATTGGACTGGCTTTGTCAAACTAAAATTTCTTTACTTCTATCAGAGGTTCTAACCTCGACAGTCATTCCAGTACACATTCTACGATTTTCTGCGTTACAATAAATCGCGACATAGATTTTTTGGAATAAGTACTAGCAGGCCTAGGGTCAGGATTGCAATGGTACCCAGTCATACGAGCCCGCCATATATAGTGGAGAGCATTCAACATAATAAAGTCACAGGGAAGCCTGTCGTCATTTTTAATTGCCAGATACCTGATCTATTGGGGGTTCACCGGTAACTCTTTCTTCAGCTTCGCTTTAAGACGTCCAAGAAGAAAACTGCCGCCCAGCAAGGTAGGAAAACGTATAGTTTCGGGCTTCTTGCATATCAAGCAGTGCGACCCCCAAGGTAGGAGACAACCCCCTTTCTCCAGAAACGTCTTCACGGAGAGGGTTCCGGTGTGTAGCTTAAAAAAGGAAATCTCTACACCTGGTGGCACATGCATGTGTTTCACTCGTTTTACTACGTCCTGTCCTGGCCCTCCATCGTATATGGCTCTCTATAACGGCACTTGTAAAACAACGTAGCACACATCTTTATATAATGTGGTCCTTTTCACTTCACAAACGTAATCATTTGTAAAACGAACAGAAAGGAAACGTACACAGTCGACCACTTCCTTAAAGTAACAACGAAGCATTCTGGTCACGCTTGTCGTGCTAGCAATATGTGCCGGCAAAGCGTGATTCAACCTGAGCTGGCATATGGTGCGCAGGAAAGGATCGCGCACATCGCGAAAAAACAAAAATCGATTGACCATTTGACGAACAAAAAGGTGCGCCAGGCCCACACTCCCGTCCTCCACCCTTCTCAACAAATTTGTTCGGCTGCACTTTCCCATGTTCAACACCAGATGAAAACAGCAAACACTCTGTGCAGTCTTTGCACATTTACTCTAGAAGAACACAGCGTTTGCAAGACGTAATATAACTTAGTGATTAAAAACACGTTACAAACTGTCACTCTTGCAAAAAGTTTTATGCTAGTACCTTTCCACCGATATACTTTTTTCTTTTAGTTCGTCGGTTCGGTTCCTCCAGTATTCGTCGCTCCTATTGTAACTTTCGAGGGGAACAGCCAGCTACCTCGTCGGAGTTTTCACCCAGTTCACGCTCGCGAAGTAATCCGGTGCAGAAAACGTCCCCGTGCCACAGCCCGAGGGATTTGACCCAGTTTACTCTGCTACCCGTTACGTCACATAAATGTTTTACTACAGATATTGTTTCCGTTGCACTCGACTTGTCAGTGCAACACACTGCAATGTCGTCCGGATAGGCCAGCAACTTCAGTTCGGTAGCTGCCAAACTGAAACCACCTTTCCTGTCATTTTTATTAATTGCTATACAAATTGCTTCTATGTATATAGCAAATAACAGCGGACATAGGGGGCAGCCTTGGCGCACTGAAAGCATGATGTTTATGGGGACCCCCAGATACTTAACATTCAACCTTGTAGTGCAGTTCTGGTATGCCAAGGCCACGCCCTGAGTGATGATGGAACCGACATTAACATGATCCATGATGGCAAATGAAATAACGTGAGCGACACAATCGAACGCCTTCTTGAGATCCAGCTGGAGAACTGCAACTCTGCCACCGGTGACGTCAAAGCGCTCGAGCAAACACCAAATCTGATGGATGTTCGAAAAAATAGATCGCCGTTTGATGCCACAAGTTTGATGGTCTGCGATTATTTCTTTGATGACACCTTGAAGCCTGCTAGCTAAGATATTCATAAATATCTGATAATCGACGTTTGTTAGCGATATTGGCCTGTAGGATGACACGAATCTGAGTTTGTCTATTTGATCTCTTTTTCGTATTAGAATGGTGTGCGTTTTTTCCGAAGGAAGGTGGTAATGATTTCTTCTCGTATGCGTCATTAAATACGTGCGCTAGCAAAGGCACCAGCTCTCTTTTAAAAGCCTTATATAGACCCCCGCTGAGTCCATCAGGTCTCGGTGATTTACCCAACTTCAAATCGTCGATTATCTTTTCGACTTCCTTGTCCATTGTTTTTTCCTCTAATCGCTCTTTAACGTCATCACTCAACCGTGGCATGCGATGCAGAAAATCTGCTTCAAAACCTCCTACATTCGCTTCCTGAAATGCAAAAATTGACTGGTAGTACACAAACAACACGTGCCAAATGCTATCACTGTCTTCAACAACATTCCCGTTCACTAAGATCTGATCGGGGCATGGTTTCTTCGTTCATGCGCCTTCTCCAAACCGGGTGCCCTTTTCGTGGGCGTCATACCTGCCGCTAGTGCATCTGCTTGTGCTCGCACAATGGCACATTGGTAAGGTTCCTTGTCAAACAGTTCAAGTTTTTCTTTGACGTTTCGAACATAATCTTTGTACGCACCAGGCTCTCTGCACTCCAGCGTTAGCAGCTGCTCAAGCAGTTCTTTTAAACCCTATTCTTTCATTTCCCTCTCGAATGTTAGACAACTGGATCTTTCTGACGCTTTCATTTTACCGTTTTGTTTAAAACATTCCCCACTTCTCGACGATTGTTCCCACTGGATCACGGTGAATTTCATTACCTGCATCCCGTACTACCGTTAAGAATGGCTTGTCATTTAGTAACAAGGCATTCATTTTCTTCATATCCCAACTAAAGGCATGTCTCCTTTTCACTATACCTTCGTTAAATTTAACCAGGCAGTGATCTGAAAACGACACTGGTACTACAGAATAACCGTGGCATCTTGGAATTGTATCCAATGAAATGTACATTCGCTCCAATCGCTCATGCCTGCTGCCCCGAAAACGTGTAAAAATCACTTCACGCCACCCTTCCGGACGCACAAAAATGTCATCGAGTTCATTTTCGCACATTAGTTTAGATAAGACTTCACTACTTTGGTCACACACACGTGCATTATTGACCCTGTCTCCAACACTCAACACACATTTAAAGTCCCCTAACAGCATCACGCGCTTATTACACCGAACATACTGCAAGAGGCTCGAAAAAAAAGACACGCTCATCTACTGAATTCGGCGCATATACGCATATGACGCGGAACTCAGCATCACACATGACAATATCACAAAAAAACAATCCTTCCTGACTGACAAGAAAAAATACTTTGAATCTGCAGTCCAGGCAGCTTCTTCAGAAGAAGAATGCACCCTCCAGTCGTGCCTAACGCATGGTTAACCACCGCAAAATAGTTAGTCGTGAAACGTCGCACCATGCTGCTGGTCTCCTCCTCTCCGTCAACCTTAGCTTCCTGGACGGTTAGTACGTCCATGTCGTGGTCAGTGACCAACCGTAGGACCTGACTTTGCCTACGACTAGCCGCCAGCCATCTCACGTTTAATGTGGCAATACTAAGGGATGGCATTTGAGCCATCTTGAACTAAAAGAAAAATATGCCCGGAGCATGGTGCTCACCGCTCGCGACTAGCCCTCTGCTAGCCGGCTCCGGGACCTCCCGGTTTGATGGTGTCTATAGGCGTGGCCGCTTTATCCGCTGGCTTCTTTTCAGGTGGTACATTCGGCTTTGGCTTGGAATGTAACTTCCGCATTCGCCTCCCATGAGGCACCTTCGTCGGCGGTCCCTCGCTTGTTCTGGTCGCCCCATCGCCGCAGTCCTTCGTCTGGTCGTGGGGGCACTTGACGGAAGCAGCCAGAGCTGCAGTCCGGTCGCCGTCGGTGACACCCTCGTCCTGCTGCATCGGCGTCGCGTGGTCAGGTGCGTCTTCACTGATGCTCCCCGTCGCCTGCCCCTCGGTCATAGCGACCTGTTTTGCCCTACTCGGCTTCTCAGTAGCCTCAGCCACCTTGACGTCTACCCCCAAAGTCGTCGTCTCACTACTTGTCGCTGTCGACACCATGTCTTTAGTTCTTTAGCCGCGTCCTCCGCCGCAGCCACGTCCATGACATGCTCTGCCAAAACGTTCATCGCTAGTGGGCCTGTCACAACGACATAGAACTTGGCGCAGTCGGCATAGACGTGGCCGAAACGTCTGCACAGGGAACAGCGGCGGGCTTTGCACTCACGGCGGACGTGTTCCGTGCCATGGCAGCGTATGCACTGCATCGGTCGACCGGGAACGACGACCAAGCGAACTATCCGCCGACGCGCATCTGATGAGGAAGGTCCTCCACCTTCACGCTGCTTTCCAGTTTGAGCAGGACGGTCCTGGTGCTTGAGGTGTTGGTCACCATGCCTTCGACGCGCCACCGCTTTCGGCTCACCTGTTCCACCTTGCCGAAAGCTGCGAACGCCGTGCGGACGTTCTCGACGGCAACGCGAATGAAGCCTAAGCTTCACCTGCTAGTCCTGTGGGTCAACGATGAGGCAGTTCCTTCGATGAGGCAGTTCTTGCAGTTCCTTCAGGGCACACAGCCTTTTCGTTGCAGTCGCATCAGAGAGGGTCACCGCCCAGACGTGTTTGATTGGGTACGCCTCTATGCATACCACATCAGGCAGCAGGCCCATCGGCCGAAAGGCGTCCCTGAAATCCACCTTGTACGGCCTCGCACGTACATCACCATGCAAAAAGACGGTGTTAATCACCACTTGTCCTTTAGGCAGCTGCTGCAAAATCAACGCGTTGATTGATAATATTTCACAAAACATAGCCTGCTAACCGACTGTCAACAGGGGTTTAAGAAAAAGTGGTCTACGGAAACTTATTCCAGAGAACATTGAAAAAAAATTTCTGACTTTAGGGTTAGACTTCAGCAAAGCCCTTGATAGGGTCAACCATAAATTGCTGCTGATAAAGCTGGAAAAATATCGCTTCCGAGGAATAACACTTGAACTTATCCGATCCTATTTAGAAAGCCGACATCAGTTTGGTGAAATTTATGAGAACAGATCGCAGATAAAACCTTTGACAGCGGGTGTGCCCTAAGGTAGCATCCATGACCCGATACTTTTTCTGTATTACATTATAGATGTCGTACAAGTGAGCGATATGCGTAAATTTTTCGCGTACGCAGATGATTGCTGTGTTTTCTTTACATGTAAAGATTTGAAAGAAATAACGCCTATAGCAAGCTCCGCTTGTTATGGACTTCGAGCATGGTCTAAGGCAAACGGCCTCATTCTCAATGAAACCAAAACAAAATGCGCTATTTTTCATGCTCCTGGAAGTTCTATAATATTGCGAAATATTGTGTTGGGTCCGTATAAAATTGACATTACGTCATCCATAAAAACCCTAGGCGTAATATTCACAGCGCATATGTCCTAGAATGAACACGTTAGTCATGTTTGCTCAAATGTACGAAAAATTGTTGGTGTGTTAAATCGGAATCGAAGTGCATTAGCTTTTAAAGTTATGCGCCTCATTTATCACGCTCTTTTCTATTCACACCTCAGTTACTGTTCCCTTATATGTGGTAACACTGCAGCGCAAAATATTCAAATGCTGGAAATACTTCAAAAGAAAGCAATTCGGCTGATAGCGAACGTTTCTTTTTTGGAGCATGTTTTTTTCCAACAAAACACAACAATCAGAGCCCGTTACATATATAAATTCAAAACATTACTAAGCTTTAGAAATACTATGCTGGGAAAACTCGATTCATTCCTAACCCTGGCTACACTCTACAACAAAATAGAAGTGCATATTCATATCATCACCAGGTACCATGGCAGATCCCTTTCTCACGTACTAATTATGGCTGCCAACGCCTTAAAAATACACTACCTTCCCTACTTAAATATTTCAACCAACAAAATGTTGATGTGTTATCTCTAAACAAAACTAAAATATTGGATTTGTTTTGATAGATGTGTATTCTTTACTGCTCTAACAGTTCCGCAGAACTTATCATGTACTCTCGTTGTGTTTATACGTTCACATTCGTAACTATCATTCCTAGAATCCAGCTTTCCGCTGCAGTGATTGTGCCCAGACCACGTGGCAGGGTTTGCGTTGTAAACTGAATGCTGCAAAGGGCGTCTTCGCGTTTGTAAAAATTCGAGATTGTGACGGCACCCTGGGCTACGTTGCCGAGGTGTCTGTCTGTCGCAAAAGCAGCAGCCTATATGCAGATGTTCTTTTTTTAATGTTTTTTTTACCATCGATGCACATATATATTTGCAAGTATGTAAAATAATTGCTAAAAAGAAAGAACGTTTCCTTATGGTAACTTGTGTTATTGTACACTTCTGTGAAATTTGTTATATTTATATATGTACGCGTGTGTGTATGTATATATGTATATATATGTATACATATATTACTTTTGCATTCTTGTGATATATGCGACTGAGTGTGTGTTAAATAATAATATGCAAGATAACAGATTATAATCGTATACTTGGAGTTACTTGACACAACTGTATTATAACTAGTTTCTATGTAATAACATGAAAATGTCTATATGTATTTGTGTTTAAAAATACTCTTATACCCACACTTTATGCGTGATTGTATTGCTACACCAGCCGCTACCATGCCTGTCTGGGAGACCAGAGCTTTTTCAAGCCGATGAAATTTCGTCTTTCTTTCCGGTTCTCCCTTTTTCACCTTTTATGCAGTGGTGAAAATAAAGATCATGATGATGATGATGATGATAGCCCTTATTATCGTTGAGCCTGTTTCCGCGGCCAAAAGTGGCCGCTGTCGCTGCCCCAGAAGAGGCCATGACCCTACGATCCGAACAGCTCGGCTGCCGGATGCAGAATGACCTGCCACTGCCGGCGCGCAAACGGCATGGCACACTTGTGTTCGGGTACACTGGCTCTCGATCTCCCAGCGCTTAGCATACAACATCGGGTAGGTTCCTTTTCGCTACAACGACCTGTGGCTCTAAGGCTTGAACGCGGGTCTGGCGAGTGCACTGCCATAAAATCTCCGATTTGCTACCCTGCACTAGGGGAAGGGAAAGGGGAAGTAGAGATAGAAAGATGAGCGTGGCAAAAATAAAAGCGTAATAAAAGTGAAGAATGATGGAATAGGATCATTAGAATCTTTCTAATAGGCCACTTCCACGAAAAAAGGTCAACAAAGCTTTGACCGACTTCCGGTGCGATGACCGCTCACGTCAGCAAACAATCAATGGATCATCGTTTCTGTAGATTCTCTTACATGCTGCACAGAGAGCGTGGCAGTACCGTCATCTACCACTGTTTGCGTCGCAGCTTTCTTGTTGCGCTATATCGTCCTACGCCATGGCTCACCTAGTTTGATCATAAGTGATCGCGGTCGTCAATTCGTGGCCGACGCTGCTTCGGCTGTGTAGAACACAATTTCGTCACTAAACGTCGTACCGTCCGCAAACCAACCGTCTTGAACCTTGAGGAACATGCTATCCCTGCATGTGTCCACTAACCACAAGAAGTGGGATGATCTGTTGCCATTCATAACAAACGTCTACAAAACTGCGAAGCATGAGACAACGAAAGAACCCTTCCTATCTGCTTTATGCTCGATCGCCGCGGAGCTTCCTCGACACGATTCTGTCGTTTTACCTCGACGCTGAGGATTCCGTCGCCAAGGCACTTTCCTTCCCCGAGGACGCCCGTCGAGTAGCACGCGTCCACACATTTGCATCGCAAACCCACTCGAAGGATCGGTACGATAGTTACCATCATGCACTTATTTTAAAAAAGGTGAACAGTGCTGCTATGGGCCCCACAACGCATGCTTGTGCAGCAAGCTCTTGCCACATTATGTGAGCCCCTTCGTTGTTTTAGATTGTCTGAGCGACCTAACTTACGTGGTTTCACGGGTTTTGTCTACAGGCAGGCGTTCCAAGAACACCCAGCTTGCTCATGTCACACGCCTTAAGCGCTTCTACCCCGCCACTGAACAGTGACGCTCTCAGTGGGCTTCGCCTGCGAAAAGAGGATAGTAACCTGGCGAAGAGGAGTAGATGCAAGAAGAGAAGGGCGACGAGCTGAGTGGAAGACAAGGCAACATTTTGGTGGCGACATCGTGAGGACCTATCATCCACTCAGGTCTTCATCTGTAAATAAACATCCATCATCTGTAACGACCTCTCATCCACTGAGGCCTTCATCTGTAAATAAACATCCATCATCTGTAACAATATGATACTATACACTGTAGTATCAAGCATGTTTTGTGATAAGGAATAGTGTATTTACCAGGTTACCCAAGAACTACTACGTTTTCCGCGGACTTGAGAATATTACTTCAGGTAACCACGTGCCGATCTGGGGCAGAAACTTTTTTTTTCGGTTTCAACGAAGTAATCATGTAGATGGAATCGCTAAGTCGGCAGCTACCTCATAACTAACAAGACTACGTTAATTAAATGTATTCTGACAAGCCAAACAAACAGTAGACGCCGGAAAGAAGTCCCACAAACGCCCTTCAGTCTCGCATCTGAAAACAAGCGAGTGCACGTGCTGAAGCCATGGCGACGAGCGTGTGACCTACTTATTCAAGGAGAAGAAAAAAACAAGAACGGAACCGGTCCTGCGCATTGCTCCGCAGATCGCTCGCTCTGCCAAGCAGAATGGACACCTCTATAGCCCCGTTCGGGCGGCCGTGATCGCATAGTGGTTAGTACCTTGCGTTGTGGCCGCAATAACCCAGGTTCGAATCCTGGTCACGGCATATCTTTTTGCTAAATTTTTTTGCTGCCTAAGTCTGTGATTCAGTAATACACAAGCAAGGTGAGCTTCACTTTAAGGCCCTCCTTTTATTTCGCAAGAAAAAAGTAAGGATGGGCTTGCTCCTGTAGGGTACATTTACAAGCTGACACGTTTATTCACTTTATATTTATTTCTTTACAATTCTGGCTACGCTTATTTGAGAGCGTGGCAGTTGCGCGATGCAATATACATGTATATCAGTACGCACCTAGGCAGTGCAGTTATTTGAAAAAAAGGCAAATAAAAAGAAAACAATTGCCCAAGGACGGCAATATAAGAAGGAAGCTGAGTTTAGGAACAAAATGCCTGTTTTCACATGAGAGGTAATTAACATGATATTAGCAATGAAGAACCTATAAGTAACTAGTTACACATGAAGTACAAGGGAACTGAAAGATAGCACTTAACGCATCAAGAAATTTTAAAGTTGTTGAAAGAGTAGCGCTTAAAACATACACTTTGAGAGCGAGAAGAAACGAAAAAAAAGGGAAAAAGAAAAATGGGACGTCGAAAGTAACAATGCAAAATTTGTGACGATTCATGCGATGTTAAATGATTTTATTTACCCACTGCAGCTTATGCTTGTGAGGTAAATTCCTACAACGATTCGAGGGAAACCTTTTTGCCAGCATTGTATGTTACAAAATGTTATCCCGAGTCTTTTATTTCTTGTTGTGCTTATGGATCGTCTAATTCTATGCCATTTCTTCCTTGTATATATATATATATATATATATATATATATATATATATATATATATATATATATATATATATGCGTCCATACTTCAGTTCTTTTGCTGGCAGAGCCTGAGTCTAGCTTCTTACGAATTAGAGGCGGTGCTTATGACTTAAACGAACGTTTAGTGTGGATACTTTTTATCGTCTATGATATTTTCGGTATAATAACGTAAGTGTGTGTATGTCACGAGATAATTTTAGTTCTACCTGGCAGATGAAACTCAAAACGCAGAAATTTTAGAAACTGCTAACAGAATAGTTCATCGTTGAATGTAGACCGAAATATAACTGAAATAAAAGACAACTTGCCGCAGGTAGGAACGCAAACCACGACGTTTGACATGGTTTTATGGGCTTATATGTGGAGCTGCCGCGTCATGCTCTTTGTATTGAGCATTCTAAGTAATGCTTCGGAAGTGCTACTTGATACGAATAAAGCTTAAAGTTTAACAGGGATAAGCGGGCTAGTTGGTGGTCGTTATTGGAATGCATCATGTAACCGCACAAAAACAAGGGACAAAGAAGGAATGCCGCGCCTGTCCTGTGTGTTCCTTCTTTGTCTCTTGTTTTTGTGCGGTTACATGATGCATTCCAATAAAGCTTGAAATTGTGTATTGCATATTTCACGTACTGCGTGGCGCGCGTGGTTGAACCGGTGTTCCACATCCGCCGTCAGGGCCATGAGTTTATTTGTTTATTGTTACATACTGCCAGATTATATTTGGCCAGCAGTATGTAATACACAAGTAGAAAGGCAGAAGTGGGAGCAATGGTACAACGTAATAAAAGCTTAGTACACAAAGGCAAAACGAAAGGGAAAGAAAAAAAGGTAAGAGTAGCACACGCACGGGCAAATTCGTACACCAGATGGCATAAAAATTACTTTCTTTGAAAAATATCACACGAAAACCTACGTAGTAATGACAGTCACAGTAAATAAAGGGGGGAAAATGATACAGCAGCCTGTGAAACAATGACATTCATGTTATGTATCAGCGAAGAAGGGCTAAAGAAAAAAGACAGTATTCCATTATGCATACGCATTTATTCGAACAGGCTAAAATGGAAAAGAAGAAAAAACTTCATAAGCCATTCCATTGGAGGGCGCTGCGGTCGCCGAGGTGAGTGGACGTGCTCGCATCGGCTCTGTCTTGTACAAATGATTTCGCAGGAATTTCAACCGTACTTCACCGCCAATCTTTCACCAACGGATCCGTGAAGTCGAGAGGCAGCGACGGATACCCAATTTTGAGGTGAGCCACCATGCTTCGCAGAGATATTGAAATTTCTGTGCTCCGACCACGCTGTAGCCTCGCTAGGTCTAGGCGCGTACTCCAAATGCTAGGCCTAGGCGGCGCAACAGCTGCGCGCCACCGGCGGATGCAGTGCCACGTATGCGGACTCTTTCCAACGAAGCGATGCAAGCCAATGAACGGGACTGAAGAGTGAACGTGCAAGTGATGGGCGAAGACATTTCCACCGACGAAATTACCGAGGAATCCGGATGGAAGACCGCAAGAGCGCGGTGTTCGAGACCCTCAGACCGCGGTGCGAAGTCGACGCACGACATCGATGCAAGAACGTACGCGCCTGGCACTGGCCAGCAAGGTAGAAAACCCAAGCATGTCAAAGAAAAAGTTATCAAAGAGGGACTCATGCCCAGACTACCGAAGGAAGAAACCAAATTGTGGTTCGACGACAAGGAGGCCTCGACATCGTTAAGGTTGGCACCCCGACGGTCACCGCCGCAATCTTCGCGGCCGCCGGCATAACGGGAGAAGAAAGTGCGGAAGACACGGTCTGTCCGAACTCACACCAGAAAATCGTCGTCGTCAGCACTCCGAAACGAACAAACGCCGACCACTATGCCAAAATGTGGCAAATTCACATTTAAGAGAAATCACACGAAGTCAACGCGTACAAAATGGCACCCGATAATACAACGAAGGGAATGATTCGATGCGTCCCCATTGAAGACAGACCTCGAGCGCCGGACGAGAACATCGTAAACCCGAGAAACCCACTGGCGTTCGCGGCCAAACGCATAGGCACTACGACCACGGTTGCCATTGCGTTGGACGGACTCAAGGTGCCTAACCTCGTCAGGTACCGCGCAACAATCGTCCCTTGCACGTTATATCGCAAGTAAATTGATATCTGCTACAAGTACGGACGCCTCGGCCACCGCATGGACGTTTGCCCAAATCCCGCCAACAGCATTTATAGGGGTGGCGGGGGCCGCAACCCCGACCAGGGACACCAATGCTCGCCCAGTGCAAGCTGTACGATGGCGTTCGCCTTGACGGCCTACAAGGCCTGCAAAGTAAGGTAAAAGACTCCGTGCGTGATTCGCAGACGACGATGGGAGCGCTAAAGCGCACGTGACCAATTGATACAGCAAGACTTTCTACCCATCCAGCCGCCCAGAACCAGATCCACGTCGCAAATCACGTGGCCGGCCCCGGTCCCGCATCCGGCAAAGGCACAGCCGCGCTGCGACAAAATCCAGATCCATGACACCAATTCCCGGAGACAAGGGGAGCTGGGCGGACACTGTCCGAGGCACCGCGCGGGAGGGGGTCGTAAAATCACCTGAAGTCGCAGATCAAAAATTGGAGGACGCTTAAGCTTCGCCTTCAAGAGTGGAACGCGACAGCGTTCCCGTCGACCCGCCAAGGGGTGTAAGACAATGGCCTACGGCGCAGCGACTACGCGCCCCGCATCGGACGCGGTGAGCGTCGAGCAACACAGCGTTCGGCGCGACAACGAAATGTGCGCCTGAGCAAGCGACGCACGCCTGAGCCTTAGAAACAGCGCGTATCTAAGGCAACACCGCGTTCACTAGAGGCGCTTTTGTACCGCTTTGAAGCATCGAACTCGTGGATCAGTGGTAACGTCTCCGTCTCGCACTCCGAAGACCCTGGTTCGATTCCCACCCAGCCCATCTTGGAAGTTGCTTTTTATTTATGAAGTGCCTGCCGTGATTTATCGCTCACGGCCAACGCCGCGGACGCCGACACCGACACCGACGCCGACGACACCGGCTTTTCTGCGACACGAGCTCCTTAACGCTATCGCGTTAAAATGTTCAAGATCCTGAAGTCCCAGATCAAACTTTAGATGCGCTAAGGAAAGAGAAGGCGGTAAGGTTCCAACTAGTCCAAAAGCTAATGCAAGAGGTGTGAGAACTCACAGACGTGAGTGTGCCGTGGCGTAAGAAAACAAACAGAACGCACAACGGCCGGTGCCGGCGAGCGTTCTAGACGCGGACGCGCCCGCCCCGAATAAACGGGTGACACAACAGCACGAGGGCGGTTTCGAGAGCCAGGTGCGAGCCAAAATTAGACATCAAGAAAATGCTATGCACCATGCAAAGTACCATTGAGACCCTACACGCAACAGTCCTCGTGCTCGCAAACAGGACCACTAACCTCGAAGGAAACAAACAGGTAATAAGGAATCACTCCGTATTCACGCAACACGGACACGCACCAGCGAGCAGTGATGCGGGCCCGAGCCACCATCAAGGCCAGCCGCGTAGCTCGCATCAGCATCAACATGGCCAACGATAATCAAGGGATAGTAATATGGCAGTGTACCTGCCGCGGCTTAACACCCTAACCACACGCCTCGATCGCCTCACGGGCCATGCGCAAACTGACGTCCTCACTACACCAAAGCCAACTCAGTCGCCTAGTGTGCCTCCCTCTACCGAGAGTGCAGCCACGCGCGCGTCTGCTGGCGGTATTATCAAAACCGACATAGCGTTTCCGCAGCGTCCCGAACCTTGCAGGAAACGCGTTGGTTAGTGCGCCTATCACAGCATGGCAGTGGAACTGCAGGGGCTTCAAGGCAAAGCGGAGAGCCTTGGAGTATACCCTGCAGGCCCAGCCATTTACACCCCACATTATAGCGCTCCAGGAAACATACACCGACACCAAGCTCGCGAGCTATACCGCTTACAACCAACCGGTGGCGCCGGATCTCCGCCCAAGCACCGCCATTCTTGTACACTGCAACCTCACCGCGAATCGACTCGATCTTGACTACTCCGAAGTCCCACACACTTTCGTGCATGTCCTTCGAAATAGACGAACCGAATCCCCACTCAACATCCTAAACGTGCACAGCCCCCCAAGTGACAATAGCACTAATGTAGCCACTCTCCTCCGCAAGGCAGGTGCGACCGCGCGGAACGAGTTGCTACTTATAGTGGGTGACTTCAACGCACCACACGCCGAGTGGAGCTACCCCAGCAAATCCTGCGGTCGTAAAGGAGCCAATGTTTGGGACACTGCCCAGACACTGTCTCTGACGCTCCTCCTCGACCCCGTTTCGGTAACAGCATCACGAAAGACAGCTGCCCCGACCTCACTTTTCCCCGCAACATCCCAGATGCGCGCTGGGAAAATCTCGGTATGAACATAGGTAGTGATAACTATGTTCTCAGCACTACCTTCACAGCCACACAACGCAAGCGCCCCCGCCGCACATTCAAACACACCAACTGGGACGCTTTCCAGTACGTACGAGCTCAGCGTCCGCAAAGCCCCATAGACGACCTCGACACATGGACAGATACTCTTCTCCGCCACGCAGCCAACGCCACCTCCACAGCCACCCAGAAGAAGTGTGGCCCCACCCTAGATGCTAAACTCATGCATATGTGGGAGGCCCAGCGCAGCCTCCACGCTCGCTGGCTCCGACGCAAACACAACCGCCCTCTGAAGCTTCGCCTCGCTCGACTCGAACGAGAGATCGAAGCCTACTGTACTAAACTTAGTCAGGAACAATGGCATCAGACTTGCGACCGACTCGACGGGCAGTTGGGATGCAAGAACACATGGTTTCTGCTCAAGCGCTTGCTTGATCCGACCCACACCAATTCTGCAGCACACAAGAATCTCAACCGCATCATACACGCGTTTCCAGGCACGAACCAGGAACTCCTCACTACCTTGAAAGACAAATACATAAGCACCTCCACCGACATTGCCACCCCTCTAAATTACAAAGGCTCCCAGAACCCAGACATGGACAGAGACATCTTATCGTCGGAAGTGTGCGCCGCTCTCAACCGCATCAAGACTACCGCGGCCGCCGGCGATGACCATATCACCAACAAAATGCTCCGAAACCTCGACGACCAGTCGGTCGCAGCACTTGCGGACCTTTTCAACCACCACTGGCATGAAGGTCGCCTGCCATACTCCTGGAAGCATGCCAAGGTAATCTTTATACCCAAACCAGACAAACGACTCGATCTGGGCAACCTCCGGCCCATCTCGCTCACGTCTTGCCTGGGGAAGGTTATGGAGACGTAGTTTTGAACACACTCCACACTCACGCAGACAAGGACGATGTCCTCCCCCCCCCCACCATGTTTGGGTTCCGGGCTGTTCTCTCTACCAAAGACATCATGTGGCAGATATAACACGACATACTCGACCCGGGTCCCATCCGGGCGACACGCACCATTCACGGCCTCGGCGTCAGTAAAGCGTTCGACAACGTGTCGCACGCTTCTATATTGACCAACCTCTCGCAAATGAATGTAGGCACTCGCTCCTACAACTATATTGCCAACTTTCTTCACAACCGCACTGCTGAACTCCATATTGGAGACCTCTGCAGTGACAAAGTCACCATGGGCACCCGAGGAACAACACACGGAGCTGTTTTGTCCCCGTTCCTATTCTACATTACTATGCGAGGCCTTCCCACACTTCTTGACACCATACCCCACATTAAGAACTCACTATAAGCTGACGATATTACCCTCTGGACAAACTCTGGCTCGGACGGGGATATACAAGATTCACTTCAACAGGCAATAGGCACCGCCCACACTTACGTGCAGGCAAACGGTCTCGTTTGTTCGTCCACGAAGTCTGAACTGTTAGTTACACGATACAGACGTGTTCGCCGAACCGTCCCCGACCCTCAAGAGCCGATCACGCTCCACATTGCCGCCCACCCCATAGGCCCCGTACAGACCATCAGCGTGTTAGGCATGCTGGTGCAGAACAGCACGCAGAACTCGGAAGCCATCCAACGCCTCCGAATCACAGCCCACCAAATCAACGGCCTAATCCGCCGCATTGGTACTCGCCGCAGGGGAATGCGGGAGACCGACCTCTGCCACCTCATACAAGCCTACCTCATTAGTGGGATTGTCTACACATACCCGTATTGCCACCTCCTCCACAAAGACGAAGAGGCGGTAAATAGCATCATCCGCTCGGCGTACAAGGCGGCAATGGGACTGCCTCAATCCGCCAGCACACAGCGTCTCCTCCAGCTTGGAGTATACAACACCCTCGCAGAGCTGATAGAGGCACACAAGACTGCACAGATACACCGCCTTTCTCGCACCTAACACGGTCGTTACATTCTTAATCGTCTTAACGTCAGCCCTACAGGTGACATCCACCCCACTGGTCCCCTCCCGACTGGAGTCTTCAGTCGGCTGGTCATCAAACCCATGGCCAAGAATATGCTACCCGGACTCCACGATAGGCGCCGCCAACTGAAGGCACAAGCCTTAGACGTCACCTACTCCACCGACGAGCATGCCATGTATGTGGACGCGGCGAAATACGACTCCAACACATACGTAGCCTGCGTAGCGACGCCAAGCACCACTCTCATCAGTGCCACTTCATGCGCACACATTCCCCCACCGCTGCCGAAGAGGTCGCGATCACCCTAGCCATCGCGGATCCCCGCACAAGCACGGTTCGCAGTGACTCTAAACAAGCCATCCAAATTTCTCAAAAAAACTCCCTCTGTCGCCCCACCGCACACATCCTCCGCGGTTGCGCTCTCGACAGAACTGTAAGCTTAGTGTGGGTACCTGCTCACGCGGGGAATGTGGGAACGAAGGGGTCGACCGTTTAGCCAGAGGCCTAACTAACCGGGAGGCCGGCGCCTCAAACCCAGATGCGCTCGCAGAGGCCCCAAATCCTATGCTGACATTACCAACTTCGACAAGGAGACAAGACGCGTGTACCCGCATCCCCACCCCGACCTCGAACGAGTGCAAGCCACCATGCTTTGCAGACGGCATACCGATTCAATTCTCAGTCATTCTAGGCTTTATTTAATCACTGGAGGGGATTACGACCCCGTCTGTACTAAGTGCGACCATGGACTGTTCGCCACTCGAGCACTCATTCTCTGGGGATGCGAGGGTAACCCTCCCCCAAAATTATTGCTGTCACCTCCCTCCGAGGAGGGTTGGAACCAGCTGCTGACAAGAGCGGACAAGAAAACGCAACTCGTACTCGTATCGTGGGCCCAAGACGTCGCCCCCACCTGGGAGCCGCACTAGGCCTACCTGCCCTAACTTCCTACCCTACAGTCGCAAATAATGTTGTTTCTCTCTCTCTCTCTTTCACGTCGGCAAAAATTTGTTTCTACAGCAACACATCAGGCACGCAACATGCAAACCGGACGTAATATTACTCCAAGAAACACTCATCAACGCGGCTATTTCGACAGGCTACAAAACGCACGTCAGCAAAATCGAGGGGCTGTTTCTGAAATCCCCCCTGCAAACGATGTTTACATGGGGTGATTTCAACGCGGCAGACATGGCATGCGGTTACGGATACAGCATGGTCAAGGTAAGACAACTCGGGCAACCCGCGCAGGAACTCGACTTCACGTCACTTACGGATCCGACACACCATACGAGAATCGGCAACTCCACTACCAGGCACACGACCCCGGATCTGACGTTCGTCCGAAATGCCAGCGCGACGGTCACCACGTGGAAAAACACGTCTACCGACTTAGGGAGCGACCACATGATCGTCTAAATACACGTCCCGACGCCGGATAAAGCGCAGGACCGTAATCAAAAATTTAAAGGACCGATTGGGAAGATTTTAGAAAGAAATGAGACCAACAACAGTCTCCACGATATACGATCACAGGCATCGAAGCCTGGTCGCGGACGCAAACCGCCGAAAGTGGCAACATGGACAGCCACCTGGCGCATCTCATCGAGGCAAAGAACTCGATCCTGGCCAGGTGGAAGGAACAGAGACTCAGTCGGAGACTCAGAAAGAAAATAGTGGAAATCAACCGAAATATCGAGGAGCACTGCCGAACGCTCAACCACCAGCAATGGGACAAGTTATGCAATGCAGTCGACGGCCAACTACACAACGGGAAATCGTGGGACCTGCTCAGGTATCTGTTGGATGAAACGAAGACAAACTCCCACCAGAGGAACTGCCGCGCACGTCTGTTACACAGGGAGCTCGAGAACCACGGTGAAGATGCAGTGACCTTGCGGTTTCGAGCGAAGTACCTGCCGCACACTTCGACCGCACAACACGACCTATATGAGGGGGATCCGAACGCGTAACTGGATAAGGACTTTAGCGCAGAGGAAATCAAGTCGGCGCTACACAACCCCCACAGCAGATCGGCGGCGGGCGCCGACGGGGTGTCGAATCTCACTCTGAAGAATCTGGACGACCTATCAGTGGAACAGTTGACGGCACTCGTCAATGACTGCTGGCAGCGCGGCAGCCTCCCGCTATAGTGGCAAATTGCGAGAGTGATTCTAATCCCGAAACCCGGAAAACCGCCGAGCCTCAAAAACATTCGCCCCATATCGCTAACGTCGCGCGTCGGCAAGAGCATGGAGCACGCACTGCTTAGCCGCTGGAACGCCCACTTAGAGCAGAAAGGAGCATACCCACCATCCATCATACGGTTCCGCCCATACCTGTCCACGCAAGACGCAATGATACAACTGAAATACCAGGTGCTCGACGGCAAGACGAGAGGCACCAGAGCAATTCTCAGCCGCGACCTCGAGAGCGCGTTCGATGTAATCGCGCCCTCGGGGAACTTACACCAGATAACGAGGCAAAACCTAGGTGCACGCATGTACAATTACGTAAAAGATTTCTTGAAAGACAGGCGAGATGTTTTAGTGGCAGAGGACCTCGAGCTAGAAGAGCAGGTGCTGGTAAGCATCGACACCCCGCAGGGCTCCTTCATCTCTCCCACGCTCTTCAACCTGGTCATGATCGGGCTAGCAGAAAAGCTACAAGAACTCAAAGACGTCCGACACACCATATACGTCGACTACATTACCATCTGGGTGCACAAAAGTAGCGACGGTTACATCGGAACGACGCTGCAATTAGCACTCCACACAATCGAGGAACGCCTCGTGGGTACGGGGTTACGATGTTAACCTAAACAGTCGAAGCTCCTGCTCCACTGCTCCGCGCAGAGGGGCAGACCACCCGGGTGTGATGGGAATGCGGCAACGACCAGGCGAGAATACACAGAGATCAGACTACGCATGAGAAACGGAGCAACTGTCCCAATAGTGCAGGGAATTAGAGTCCTCGGCATGGTAATCGAGGCGAACAGCGTCAACAGCGAAACCATTACTAAATTATAGCAGAAGACGGCTGAGGCCATCAGAGAATCCTCACGGTGGTAACTAGCAGAAGAAACGGAATGAGGGAGGCGAGTCTCACATGACTCATACACTCTTTTGTCATGTGCCATATTGCGTACGTCGCGGCATTCCACAACAGGTACAAGGGAGAAGAAACCATGATCAACGTCCTCATCCACAGCGTGTACAAGATAGCACTGGGTCTAGCCGAGTCCACCAGCACGCACCGCTTGCTGCAGCTCGGGCTTCACAACACGCTTAGTAAAATCACCGAGGCACAGCACCCTTCACAACTAGAAAGGTTTGCGGGCACAAGAGCGGGGCGCCAGATCATGGAAAGCCTCAACATCCGTTAACGCACAAGGCCAGAAAGTCACCGTTCCGGACGCGATCAGACAAACTCCAAGAGTCGACCCGATTCCACGGAACGTCCACCCGGAACACAACTGGGGAAGAAGAGTATTTATTTATTTATTTTACCCGCAGGGCAAAGCATTACAGAGGGGAGTGGGTAATACATAACACTGAAAATACAAGCAACAGCACAGAACAATTACCAAGACATAGATAAGTTAGAATAAGTGATCAACACAATATATCATTCAATAGAAGCGGTAATAGCAGTCCGAAACAATACAGGGTCAGGAATTGTGGCAATTGAGGAAGGAGGGTGGTTCCAGTCATATGACGTGCGAAGAATAAAAGAATCCGAGAAAGTTTTAGTTTTGCATGTAGAAATGCCTACCTTATGTATGTGATCTGTGCGGCGTGAAACATATGAAGGGCGAAGAAGTATCTCGTAGCCAATGGACTCATGATGAAATATTTTGTGAAAAAGGCACAGGCGTGCAATTTTGCGTCGTGATGCAGGTGAAGTTAGGCCCAGGGTAGTCTTCATAGTGGTTACGCTTGATGTACGCCTAAAGTCAGAAAGAATAAACCACGCTGATTTGTGTTGTACCATCTCCAGTAGGTCGATCAAACTCTTAACATCAGGGTACCAGATTGATGAAGCATATTCCAGTTGTGAACATACGAGTGTGGTATAGAATAGAAGTTTGATGCTAGTCGGGGCTGCGTGAAAGTAGCGTTTCAGATATCCGAGCATGCGATTAGCTTTGTTAGTGATGCGCTCAATGAGCGCATGCCAGCTAAGGTTAGACGTAATATGAATTCCGAGGTACTTGTACCTTGTAACAGGATCAAGTAACACACCATTAAGAGTATATACTGGCAATTCACTATTAACACGAGAGACGCGCATAAGTTTGCACTTTGCAGTATTTAAAGTCATATTCCAAGTTTTGCACCATGTTGAGATAGCGTTAAGGTCAGATTGAATGATGTGCTCATCACTATCATTTGTTATTTGCCGAAAAAGGACGTAGTCATCGGCGAAAAGATGTACAGAAGAAGAAAGGTTACTGGGTCAGTCGTTGATAAATATAAGAAAAAGCAGGGGCCCCAAGACGGTGCCTTGAGGCACACCGGAAAGAACAGGCTGAACGGTGGAATTAACATTGTTCACGGAAACAAATTCCTGACGATGGGTAAGGTACGCTTCAAGCCATTTTAGAATGTTAGTGTCTAGTCCTACCATGCGCAGCTTTAGTAACAAAAGATGATGGGAAACCTTATCAAATGCCTTCGCGAAATCTAGAAACATGCAGTCGTCGATAGAGCGGCAGTCTAAAATTCCGTGAAGTTTGTGCGTGAATAAGAGTAGCTGTGTTTCGCATGAATAGGACTTCCTATAACCGTGCTGAGAAGGATGAAAAAACGAGTTTTATTCAAGGAAAGTGACAATATGTGAAAAGAGTATGTGCTCTAAGATTTTGCATGGGATGCTGGTAGTAGATATGGGCCGGTAGTTAAACGGTGAACATTGGAAAACGGTGAAATATTTTAGTTAAGGCAAGTGATGAATGCACTTTAGTACTTTTCAGGAACTTTGTAGTAATGCAATCGACACCAGCACTGGAAGATATCTTAAGATTGTCAATTATTTTAGCTATACCATCAGGATGGATGACTGCAGGGTACATTGGGAGGAAGTTGTTATGATCCAATTGAGGGGAATCCGTAGTTTCATTATTTGAAAAAAAGCTCGAAAAAACATCGTTCAGTACATTTGCACAGGCAGTATCGGATATAGGTTCGTCACTTGAATTCGTTAGTATTATTCTAGACGTTTCAGAAGGGTTAATGACGCTCCAAAATTTTCTTGGGTTATTGAGCAACATACCTAGTAGAGTGCTATTCTGGTCATTTGCTTTAGCGTTCATGACCGCAGAATTGTAAGTGTAAGCTGCAGACTGATAACGGGACCAATGATCTTCAGTGCGTGATTCTTTAGCTGAACGGAAGAAGCGTTTCTTACGGTTAGACAAGCGCTTAAGATGCGCGTTATACCATGGCGCATGCAGGTGATAAGATATTACGCGAGTGGGTATGAAACCTCATTAAAACTTCTTTCTGGGCGAGTTGGTGCATACTTGACATAAAAATTGTTACAGCGCAATCACATGCAACCACAAAGTATGAAGGACAGGACACAAGCGCTGACTGCAACTAAATTTTATTAAAACTTCTTTCTGGGCGAGTTGGTGCATACTTGACATAAAAATCGTTACAGCGCAATCACATGCAACCACAAAGTATGAAGGACAGGACACAAGCGCTGACTGTCAACTAAATTTTATTTAGTATGAAAAATGTAGGGTATGAAATGGCTGGTGAGATCTAAGATTTTGTTCTTGAATAAGAGCCAGTTTGCGTTCACCGATCGCGAGTCGAATTTGTCGAAAAAGGTGGCCAGGAAAGAGCCTAGTTCATTATTAACTTTGTTGAAGTCGGCGCGATGATACATGCGTATTATTTTAGTGTGACTAGCAGATTTTCGTATGGGAATGTTTACAGAGACATTTAGCAAAGAATGGTTGCTTAACTGGGGCATGTAGGTTAATTCCGAACACAGTTCTGGGCATGTTGTTAGTACGAGGTCAAATGTACTTGTTGTAACTTCAGTAATTCTTGTAGGCTGAGTAACAATTTGGGTAAGATTGCACAGTGAACATAAATTAGTGAATTCCTTGCATAGCGCCGAAGAGGAGGATGGTTGCACCGAGGACAAATTGATGCCCGGAAAGATAAATTAACCAATAGAAAGATAGATGATGAGGGGTAACGCATTACTATGACATTAATGGTATCGTAAAGATCTGCAACAAATGTAGGAGAGGCATTAGGCGGTCGGTAGCATGCGCCTAGGATTATTCTGCGGTAGCCTAGTTGAAAAAATATCCATATAATTTCGATGCTTGACGTTACGTGAAGAGAATATGACTCTATTTTTTTACTGACTGCTATTAGTACGCCACTACCTTGCCGAGCTTTCCTGTCACAACGATGGAAGTGGAACTGATTTGAGGAATCAAATATCTCAGAATCACGTATGTATTCGTGCAGCGAAGTTTCAGTTAGGATGACGATGTCAGCGGAACACGCACTTATGGCAGAGGAGAGTTCAGTACGTCTTTTGATGACACTTCGGATTTTAGTAAATAAAGCTGATGTTTGAACTGCGCTTAAACAACGGTCACTGCCCCTCGGTAACCGTTAGGCAGCTTTACAAGAGCTAGATACAGCGGGGAGAGGCGAAGGCGTGCGCTGGGTTATCGGCTTGGTGCGTTCTGCGGTAACCTCAAATGTTTTATCCTTTACAGGGTCATACATGTAGGATCTGTCGTTTACGACCAACTTATTGTATTTTAGCTTAAAAGATGGGGAGCCGGGCAGTGATTTGGCGAAGCCAATAAGTTTTTTGCGTGCTTGGCGTGTGGCAAACGAATAATCTTCTGTCACTTGAACGTCTTCTTCTTCTAGTCTTTTTTACACTTCAGAATTCTTTCTCTGGTTTTGAAGTTGTTGAATTTCACAATCACCGGACGGCATCCAGAATCAGAATACCGCCCTAATCGATGAGCCCTATCTATGTCATGCGGCGAGAGTTCGGCGTCAACGTATTTTTACAGGACATTTAGAAGTTTTTGTTCCGTTTCATCCCATGTTTCAAAGGCATTCTTATCGGCGATACCATGAAATATTAAATTATTTCTATGACTCTGGTCTTCCAATTCATGAATTCGTGCCTGCAGCAGTTGATTTTGTTTGCGAATATGAAGAGCAGTGCATTCGAGGTCCTGCTTTACTTCGTCAATTGCTTCAAGTGAGTGTTCAACTGTCGTAAGCCTGGAATTCATATTTGCGAGAGCGGAATTAATACTCTGCTGTCCACTCCGTAGTTATTCCATGGTTTTCTTTATATCTCCTTTACTTGCTGAAAGCGCGATTGACTGTGCCTGCAATTCCTTCAAGATACGAAGTATTTCCATGTTTTGCTCTTATTGTGTTAATATGACATTAGCAGCACTGTTGCTTTCCTCGCTCGAGGTGTCTGTGCTCGAAGCGCCGCCGATAATTTTGGTACGCGTGTGAGAAAGACCTGGATTTACTTCCGCATCTCCCGACAATAGCAAAAGAAGACAGCTGTTGAAGCATTCAGTCAACACGCTCAAAAACACCCGTGGGCACGGGAGCAGCAGTAAGCATCGAATGTCACTTTTCTTAGCATTCAAAGGAATGTGGTTACGCACCTGGATGGCAAACAAAGGCGGTCTGTTAGTCATTGTCGCTGTGACGCTGCTCACGTGCCCACTGAAGCGGTCCCACGGATACCAGCGCCTAAATACTGGCGTTGAACTTGCTGTCGATGATCATGCCGCATCTCTGGAGTGGAAAGGACTATTCACAAATCTTGAAGGTGCCGCCTGATGAACGAACGGAGGCAATTGACAGGAGGCAAACTGCGTCACTTGGTGCAAAGAAGCACTGTCACGGGCGGGATGCCAGATACTGTAGATGCTATGCGCCACAACTGGAAGCAGCACCTGGATGGCAAACAAAGGCGGTCTGTTAGTGATTGTCGCTGCGACGCTGCTCACGTGCCCATTGCCAGGATCAGGGCCGCCAGGGCCAGATCTCTCCTGCACACCCACTGGGACGGAGTGGGGATACGGTTCGTTGACGCCCCGGAATACGCGGAAGGCTCGCGATTCACGCTGGCGGTCATCGATTCGATAGGCAAAACGTGCATATCGGCAAATGTAGCGTCCGAGCGCGCAGAAGCGGAGGAAGCGGCAGTGGCACTCGCCCTCACGGACCCGACGTACGCAACGGTTTTCTGCGGCTCGCGACAAACGCTCAGAAACTTCGCCAAAGGATGATCGCACTCACGTAGGGCGGCCTGGGTCCTGAGCAATATACAATTCCAGCGGGAGGTAGATTTTCCAACCAGAATCCAATGGTTCCCGGCGCGCGTGGGAGAAGTTTCGGAGATACATCGCAACCAAAATGAGGCAGCCACGCCAAGACACGCTCGCTCACGAAACGCGCCGGTGACCGTCGTCCATGGTATAGCATCAAAGACTGCTTGATGAGTTACAACGATCTTACCAAGGCCCTCTGCCTGGCCCGCCGAACCTTCTCTCCGCCCATAGACAAGCTATACAGGGTGCAGGCGGTGGCCCTCAGACAACTGTAGACGCTCACGTACCCTAACCTGGCACAATAACACAGGCTCCACCCCGGTACATACCCGACAAGCATATTCAAGGTCTACAACACTGATATAGCCACTTTAAGTCACATGCTCTGGGACCGCTACGAAAGCTCGCACGATGCGGACCCCGGAACCCTTCTGCTGCGGTGGGCCGCTGCCACGCGCAGCCCAAGCCTCGGCAACCAACTCTGGGCCATCCAACAGGCCCGCGAGGCGGCGGCGTGGCAAGGCCTCGACGTTGCCACGTGGGAGACCTAATGCCCCGTCGGCGAAAGCTCTGCAGGACTATAAATAAAGTTGTTACCGACCAAACATTCGGCTGTGTGAAGGTGGATGATCAGCGAAGCTCATTAGCTGTTTAGTACACGACACAGAAGTGACCCACAATATTGAATGAAGGTATACATACGTTTATTGTCCCATTCTGTGGTCATCGTGGCGATTAGGTAAGCACACACATTCGCGTATCACCTCTGTTATTAAATGTGTCCACCACGTAATACAATGAATGGCGTATACACTCTCAGACAATGTCTCATGCCCCCGTAAACCTGGCCTTCCCATTACGACGACAGAAGATAAGTGAAATTCTACGCTACAATGATGAGCGGCAACGGAGTCAGCTGTGGAATACGACGGCGCTCGAGCCAGTGCTGAGAACGATAGTTTTTTGCACAACGGAGCCAGCTGTGCAAAACGACGACGAACGCGCAACTTGTGGCACTAGCAGGTTTGCGCGGTTGGCGCCGAGAATATTTATTGCGATAGCAATTACATGCACACTACAGGCGCATTTGTGCCGTCGCCGTTGCCGCGAAGTTTCTTATCAGTGAAAGCCTGAGCGTGTGAGATCCCATATTCAAAGGGATCTGCGATGTTTGCAGAGTGCGCGTAGTGCCGGTAGCTTCGCATTCGCGATGCTTTCGACGTTTCGTTCGCGCTGAAGCGAGACACGCATGAAGGTCAGTTCACTTGCTGCTGCCGCGATTGCTCATTTCAGAATTTTGACAGCGAGTTTCCTGGCTCATCGAACAAGATCTGTCCATGTTCAACTGTGCGCGCGTCACCCCTTGCTGGTTGAGACGTTGACGTGAAAAACACCTGGACGGGCTAGTTGGTTAGAAGTCATCATAGGATGCGTAGGCGCGACTGAACAAGGACTTAGAAAGAAGCAGACACACATAGACAGCGCTCTCTCTCTGTGTCTGTTTCTTTCTACGTCCCAGTTGAGTCATGCTTACAGATTCTATCATTCTTAATTCAGTTATTAAGCGAATGTTTACAAGCATATACGGCCGTTAGAACTGCTATTTGTACTTCGTACAGCTATCTACTAAGAAAAAGAAGGACAAATTTACATTGGTTGGAAGGACTTGTTGCCCCTAAAGCGGGTAACACCGTGTGGTCGGGCCCCTATTCCAAGGCACCGCTTGCCCTCGCCATCCTTTCTGCCCTCTGAACCAGCCTGAGCTGATCCCCGAGGGCGGAGCTGGATAGCAACGCCTCCCACCTCACTCTCGTATTATTATCTTCTTGTTCTTCGGTGTGAACTGTGCACTTCCATGTGATGTGGTAGAGTGTCGGTGTGCTCCCACACCACAGGCACATGTCCTTGTATGCGGTTGGGTAGTATATTGCAACGTGGCGGTGACGTTGAAGAACACAGTAGCAATACTGTGAAAGACGAAACTAACTTTTATTCGGCGAACCTGGGCCCACAAAAACTGGCTACACTTATAGCATAACGATAGCGACGAACACGGTCGGCGATCGTCAAAAATCTGATGAGCGGGTCAAGCGCGTCAGCTTTCATACATCTGTCGTCGAATGTTCCAGAGCAATCGCTGGGACCCGCGTGACTTCCACAAAGTTCCACATTATTCGAGTTGCGCACACATGCAATCAGATTACACAAGTTGCGGTGAAAGACAGTGGACGGAACCATCGATAACATTCCAGACACTTCTTTTACATGCAGGCGCGTCCTGCGCTGTGCGATAACATTTGTTAGGCGACGAGAAGTGGTCACCCGATAAAGATAAAGAAGTACGCATGTCAATGTGTGCAATTTATGGAGGTTTGTATATGTGTCCGTTTGGAGCCTGCGTAACGTCGCTTAGTCCACGGCTGAAAGGTTCCTATGCGGTGCTGGGTAGAGCCTTCTGAATTCCCTGTAGTGTTGCGAGATCGTTTTATAACTTGGATCGATGGGTGTCGGGTCCTTCAGCATTTTGGCATGGGCAGCTCGGCTATTAGTGAAACCTCAAGCCGCCTCATCTGCATGGAGGTTCCCAGTAACAAGCTCGTGTTCAGGGACCCATGTTATCGTTTGGGTATACCTGACCTCAAGTTTTCTGCTGATCTCTGTAAGTATCCGGCGAGCCCTCGCGCCGATTTGTCCCCACCGATAGTTCCTAGATGCGGCCTGAGAATTCGTGATTATTGTTAGTGGAGCATTGCGCTCTATGCCTTCTCTTACACCTAAAGCGACGGCTATCTCTTCGGCCTCTAACATGGTTGCTCGGGAAACCGAAGCACAGGCCGTGATTTTACGTTTACGGTTTACAACTGCCACCATATTCTTTCTGTTGACCCGATATGGCGAAGCATCCGTGAATCGGGCAGTGTCCAAGTATTTTGTTGGTTTGGTTATGTATTCTGCTCAAGCTTTTCTCCTTCCTGCGTGTAATGTCGGATACATGTTTTGTGGTATTGGTGATACCCCATACAAAGCTCTAATCTGGCAGAGTAGACCTTTGGCGTTTAAGTGTATTTGTATGCATTCTCCAAGGCCGACTCTTTGAAGAAGAGCTCTGCCGACTGTCGTTTGCGCCAATCGACTCCCCTGGGCTATGAGTTGGGCCTCTGCCAGCTCAGGAAATGTATTGTGGGGGCCGAGGGCTAGAAGCTTCTCATTTGAAGTGTTGCGTGGCAACCTCAGTGATATCTTATATGCCATCCTTAATATTTTATCAGCCTTTTCTTCTTCCTCTCTGTTCTTGGTACGGTAAGATAGCGAGTACATTAGTCAGCTAATGGCCAGGCTTTTCACCAATCTGAGGGTGTCTTGTTCCCCATTCCTGTCCGATTATGAGCCACATGGGCTATCATCCGGTTAACCTGTCGCGTTGTTTCTCTGATCGTGTGTAAAGTGTGTAAACATCTGACACTCGATTGCAGCCACGTCTCCAACACTCTTGGACCTCTCAGGAATAATTTTCCTGAGAGGTCCAAGAGTTTATTATTATTATTGACCTCTCAGGAATAATTTTCCCTTCCAGCTTGATCTCGAGTTTGAGTCTCGGGTCAGTTATTTGTTTTTTTTGGTTTTTGTGAGGCGAATGAGTTCTGATTTCTCCGCCGAGCACTGGAGTCCTGTTTCTTGGGTATAGTTTTCTATTATATTGGCTACCTGTTGAAGCTTCTGCTCCTTCTCTTCCAAGTTGCCCTTGGTTATCCATATCGTTATATCATCCGCGTATAGGGATTGACGGACGTCGGGAATTTCTTGGAGTTTTTTAGCTAGTCCAATCATAGTTATATTGAAGAGTGTAGGCGAAATCACCGCACCGTTTGACGTTCCTTTGTTAGGAGGATGGATGACTTCAGATTCATCGTTTCCTACTTTGATAACTGCTGTTCTCTGGTTGAGGAAGCTTCGGATGTACTGGTACGTCCTTTCACCGCAACTGGTCTCTCCATGTCCATCCAGTATCCCTTTGTGATTTACGTTGTCAAAGGCCCCTTTTATGTCGACAGCCATGACAATGTGTTCTCCTGCCTTGGGGCCGTTCGTTAATACGTCCTCTTTTAAAAGCAGGAGCATGTCCTGTGTTGAAAAATGTGATCTGAAGCCAAACATAGTGTCAGGCATTAAGTTGTTTTCTTGAAGATGACGTTGGAGTCCAGTGTTTACTAGTCTTTCGAACCCCTTTCTTAGACATGATGTAAGAGTGATGGGCCTAAGGATGCCTAATGCAAATTTCTTCCGTGGTTTTAGAATCATGACTATCACAGCGTGTTTCCATTGCTGTGGTATCGCTCCTATGACCCAATGGTCATTTATAAAGTTCGTGAGGGCTGTTATGGCTTCATCATTCATGTTTCTAATAATGGCATTCGATATTTGGTCCGCCCCTAACGCTGTGTTCCCTTTTGTACTTGCGGTTGCTGCTCTAACTTCTGCCACCGTGAAGAGTTCATCCATTTCTGGGTTCGGGTGTCCGGTGTAATCAGCTTGGCAGGAGGGCATCGGGGCTTTTTTACCGGAGCAGTTTCTATGGACTGCCTGAAGGAATTATTTTGTGCCTGGGTACGCGTGTAGGAATCTTTACAAGTTCTTTTGTCCTTCGCGTCTGGTTTCAAGCGGGTCAATCATTCCTCTGAGGATGCTCCACGTTTTTGCCGTCCCTAGGGTTCCATTATGTTATCCGCAGAAGTGTTCCCAGTTGGCTGTTGTAAGTTGATTAGCCTATTTTTCGGCCTTCTGTGCTATTTCTTTGATTTTGATTTTGAGTTTGCGGTTGCATTTCTGTCGCTTCCATCTTTTGGTCAGGCTTCGTCTTGCATCCGACAGATGCAGTAGGGGAGGGTCCACTTCAGGTGTTTTGTCTGTCCTGGTGATGGTTTTGTTATGTTTCTGGTTTATATTTCGTATGCGTTCGCACCAATTATCTCAATCATTTATGTCCTTGGTTTGTTCTTTGAGCGATTCTCTGTACGCCCGCCAGTCTGTTATTTTAGCTGTACCTATTTGTTTGCGGATTTGAGCTGTGCGGATTGTGGTGCTTATAATGCAATGGTCACTTCCTAGATTTTCGAGGGTGTTGCCCCACTCCGCATTTGAACTGTTTTTGGTTATTGTTAGGTACGGACTTGTGTCTGCGGAGATACCATTCCCTATTCTTGTTGGCATTGCAGGGTCTGTTAGGAGCGTCATGCCGAGTGCTTCTATTTGTCGCATGTTATTTTTGCCTTAATTGTTCTGGGCTGGATACCCCCAGCTTGAGTGCCTAGCATCAAAATCCCCAACTATCACTAGAGGTGTCTCCTTCACCATTTTTGCTGTCTCTTGAAATAGTTTGTCCCCCGCAGTGGCGTCTGCGTCAGCCGGCATTTGGTGCATTGCGACACCACGTACCCGAGCACATGAGGGTTGGACCCTCCCGCGTGTAACCATGCGCGGCTTAGCCGTGTCCGGTGAAAAGGGGATCCTGGGGGTTGAGTCAATGCCGGGTGTTCGGACCTTCAAGGCCTCTCGCTGGTTCGTTTTTCAGTTGCCGGTTCTTGTTGGATGTTTTGGGGCGGTGACATCATTACACAAGTGGTCGCTGCGTGCCAAGGCATCACCCCCTGGCCACCAGCCGTTCTCTTCCTGCCCAGCGGTTGACAGCGCTGGACAGTCGAGAGTTTCCGGGCCATGGAGGCGCTGTTAAGAACGGCCATCTGCAGTGCAAGATTTGCCGGCCAGTTGCGACTGTGGCGGCAACTTTCCTGGAGCGTCGCCGCACACCTCTAGCCACGGCGGGACTAAGTCGTGTGTGTGTGAACAACAATACGTGCGCTCTCGACTCTCCGTCGCTGGAGCCGAGTTTTACGAAGTCGCCATTATGACTAAACGGGCTCGGCGGACCAACTATTGTTACTGAGCCGCGGGAACGTCTACTGACACCCCTTCCCACGCGCCGACCAAGACGCCAGACAATGGGCGGCCGGCGGGTGTGCTGCAGCTCGCGGAATATATGTCCCTACGGTGACGGGTCGTCTCGCCTACGGTGCCTCGTCTCCCCTACGGTGCCTCGTCTCCCCTACGGTGCCTGGTCAACTCACCTACGCTGCTTGGACGACCGTTTCCGTCACCTGGGTATCGGGGGAGGACCGCGTGTTTATAAACTGCTGTGGTGCGGCTGCTCAGGGCACTCTCTCTCAAGCAGTCATGTTAGCCTGATGTACTTTCTCAAACAGTCATGTTAGACTGATATAAATAGTGTAAATAAACCCATATTCCTCGTTCTCAATGAGAAGCAGTCCTTCCCTTCATCAACGTCCTCAGCGTGGGTAAGTTGGACGACGGCATGGGCCAGCTACCTTCTAATACATGCCCGACTCCAATCTTGACAACGGATCATGAGCGATGGGATTAAACCCCGAATCATAACAGCGTGTGTACGTGTGAATATAACAAGTCAGTGTACAATATTGGTTTGTTATTGGTGTATGTAATGTAAATATTTGTTTTGCTCGTTCTTCACAGCTTGGTGCGAACAGTATCTTCCTTTCTTTTGTTTAGTTTTTTGTTTCTCTAGTTGCTTCTTTTTTTATTTCTTCTAGTATGGGTGTACGACATACACTCCTGTTTTGCCGCTCTTGCCACTGCCTGTAGGGCCTCAGGCCTCGTCAAGCTGCTCAATCAGCAGCTTTTTGTCTGGGGTCCATCTTTCCTTTCCTTGAGGAAAATAAAACTGATTCTGATTCTGATTCAGTAACCTGACTTTAGTACCATACCTGAAGTATCTGAAATCAAAGTGCCTCAAGTCTATGACCCTACTGATGCTCCTGTCACGTACATCTTGGGGAAGCGACAGGCGGTGCCTTTTAAAGCTGTACAAAAGTCTAATATTAACATGCCTTGACTACGGAGCAATAGTCTATAATACTGCCGTACCTAGTGCTCTGAAAATGCTTGATCCCATTCACCACTTAGGTATCCGCCTTGCTACAGGCGCCTTTAGGACTAGCCCTGTCCAAAGCCTCTACGTCGAATCAAACGAATGGTCATTGTACTACCAAAGGACATATTTAACTTTCTCCTACGCCCTAAAAGTAAACTCCGATGTTAAACATCCTTGTCATTCTACTATATGCGAGTTGTCCATTGATAGGCTGTTTCGTAACCGCCCAACCACTAGGTCTCCTCTATCCCTCCGGTTGGAAATCGCTCTCAGAAAAAACAGGAGTCCCTCTTTTACACAATGTCCTTATGGCTCCTACACGGCTTTTACCGCCTTGGGAGTGGCAGACTATCCAATGTGACATCTCTTTCTTAGAAATATCAAAACAAGCCCCGGAGGCACACATATATTCGAATTTTCTGAAACTCAAGGAGAAGTACTCATTTGATTAATTTTACACAGATGCTTCGAAGGCTCCAGCTGGTGTTACTTACGCAGTTCTG
Organism: Dermacentor variabilis; assembly: GCF_050947875.1. Taxonomy (NCBI): domain Eukaryota; kingdom Metazoa; phylum Arthropoda; class Arachnida; order Ixodida; family Ixodidae; genus Dermacentor; species Dermacentor variabilis. The sequence goes on along the minus strand of NC_134577.1, from coordinate 111,563,071 downwards.
GGACCCTCACTTTCAACATCTGGACCAGCAAACCCACACACCTGTGTCTTTACAGCGGTAGTATACGCCATTCTTTAGGCTATTCAACACATACGGCTCACAAATATCGCTAAGGCTAATGAGTCTACACTTAATGAGTCTTCACAGACTCATTAAGTGTAGTCAAAGCTCTAATTAGCTGACGAAAGCCTAAGGATTCGATTTTTAATGAGCTGTATAGCTTGTTATTCTCCGCATATATGTGCAACCAAGCGATTATCCTATGCTGGGTGCCTGGCCATAAAGGTATAAAAGGCAACGCAGCTGCTCACGAAAACGCTACGTCAGTGAGTTTTAGCGGCACAGATGGAAATATCCCCATTCCTGCCAGAGACCAAAAGCCCTTTCTGCGCCGTAAATTGAGGAATCATTGGCAAGCAGAGTGGGATACATATACATTGAATAAGTTACACGTTATAAAACCAAATTTGCGGTATTGGATAAGTGAGAAAACAGCCCGGTACAAGGAAGTACTTCTTTGCCGGTTAAGAATAGGACACACTTACAGTACACACTCCTTCCTCTTGACTGGTGGGGATCCTCCTACTTGTAGTAGGTGCGGCGATAGCCTGACAGTTCTCGATGTTCTTACCCAATGCCCTGCAAAAGAAACAGAGAGGAAAAAGTATTTCCCTTCAGCATATCAGAAAAATATACCTCTCCATCCTGTATTTTTTCTTAATGACGAACCATTTTTACAACTGCAAAAAGTCTTATATTTTTTAGCCGAAACCGACACCCTGAATTTCCCTTCTGCATATCGGAAAAATATAGCTCTCCATTCTGTATTTTTTCTTAATGACGAACCATTTTTTAAGCTGCAAATAGTCTTAGACTTTTCAGCCGAAACCGACACTCTGAAAATCATTTGCCCAGGCAATTTTTAGCACATGACTAACAGCCCTGCATTCAAGGGCTCTCTTGAAACTCTGGTTTAAGTGTTATGTTTTATTGCATAATGTTTTAACGAAAGCCCATTGTCATAGCCCACATAACTGCCTAGTCACCGTCATTATTTTAGCAATTATGTATTCTAAGCCACATACTACAGGTTTTAGGCCCTTTTGCAGCCATGTGACATCTACCACGGGGAATTCATTGTGAGCGCCATTCATAATACATCGTCAACATTACCAATTGTCATGGCGCTCAAGGAAACAACACGTACAGCAATTTCGTTCTCTGTCCTCGTTCTGTCGCGTTGCACTTTTTATCACCGATGCTAAAGCCCGTCAACTTGTTTTAGTCATAAAAATTAGGCCAGCGAACAGACGTGTTAAGTTGGATAAAGAGGAATTAAATTGGTGTTGAGACAAAAATATGCACGGAGTTTTACAAAAAACGACAAGCAAGAATTCAGCAAAGAAAATTTATGCGATCGCATAAATGACAGTGACTAGGTTTTTGATTATCAATCCGGCAGCCATATGCAGCAAAACATGCAAGAGCAGGTATTTGAAACTTGGGAAGTCTTGTGTCTGTTGCAGGAACAAAAAGCTGGTGATGATCTAACACCTTGGTAACCCCAGCCAGGGCTGTAAGGTACATCCATCCTCCAGAAGATACGAAAACGGCAAGCAAGAATTCAGGAAGGAAAATTTGTTCGATGGCACAAAGGGTGGTGACTTGCTTATTGATGCCCGAAATCACAGCCATATGAAGGTGTACATACAGGAGCAGATATTTTATACTGGTATGGAATATGGAATGGGGCAGTGTGTCGTCTGTATGGAAAAACAATGGGAAAACTGGGAACGCTTCTGCGGTGACGCTACCAGTAGGGCGCTGCGATCGACCGGCGTGGGTACCACGCGAAATTTAAACATGTTGTGCAAAACTTTCTACATTTATAAACTTAAACGCTCTCAAAACACAACTTAAATTCTCATAATTTGCGAATATAAATAATACAAACTGTTAACATACATCAATAACGCCGTCTATGCTTGCACGTTTCCGACCACAGATCATGCAGTGTTCCTGATTGTCTGCTGAGCTAATGGCTCAACCTTTCGGTTGCAGAAGACAAACAAATACTCGCCTGCTCGTTCCGTTCGGTAAGCACGCATATGTTTTTAGTATTTCGAAAGACATGGGGATGAAAATCCCGGAAAAAACACCTGCACTGGGCCTGGTCTCTTGCACGGGATTCCTTTCATTTTGTATAAGCCAGAAAAGCAGTCGCCCCCCCCCCCAGGTTTCACTGAAGAATCAAAAATACTTCTCTGGGGCTAATGCAGCCGTTAACGTTCTGTGGCGCCCTTAAAAGGGCGCCGAAGCGCAAGAATACACCCAATGTTCTCAATGTTCCCAATCTGAAGCAGCTTGCAGTTGTTGTGATCGTTACGCAGGAACCTCAGTTTACGCGTGCGCGTTCGCACACACACGCACACGCACGCACGCACGCACGCACCCCCCCACACGCTCATACACAGGCACACACACAAAGTACATTTGCGAACTCAGTGGTTGCTGTGCCCATAAAGGATGTGCGAACGCGGCAGCGAAATCCTCATCAAGCAATCGGCGAGATCGAAACCTAGATGCATTACCTCCGCGACAGCCATAACTGCCCATCGCGGAGGCCCTGTTTGGCCCCATTATTTTTCCTCTTGCCAGCACTGACTTCAGGCTGCAGCGACAGATGGCGCTGGAGTAGGCCGGCATTCTCCAGTACTCCCGGCCGTCATCGCAAGAAGAGGCACGTTTTCGCCGCCGGACGACACACTACCCTATTACAGTACACCATAATATTGGGGGAGGCTTGCCTCTGTCGCAAGAAAAGAAAACTTCGAGATGACCCGAGAATTCGAAAACTTCGAGATTTTTTAAGCCCAGCCAGGGCCATAGGTAGGCATCTCTTCCAGAAGCGCTCCGCTAGAAAACTGATGGGAGTGGGAAGCCACTTGTGAAAGACCGAGATGAGCTAGAGACATTTAGAATATTGATGAATACCGAAAGCACGGAAAAGCAGGCAAAACTTATGAAGTTTTACTTCCCAAAACCATGATCTGATTATGAAGCGCGCCGCATTGAGGGAGTGAAAATTCTTTTGGCCACCTGTGGTTTTTTAACGTGCACACAATGCGCGGTACATGACAGATTTACATTTTGTCTCTGACCCCCGCGACCAGGATTTGAACCCACGACCCCGTGCTTAGCAGAGCTACGCCACCCCATCGGGTATGAAACAGGTGGAGCCAGGGTAGTTCAAGGCGCAAAACCTTTACAAGATAAAGGAGTTGTAGAAACCGCGTAGGGCTACGGCATGGTAGCATGTAGCAAGTAGCTCATACTTTCAATGTGAATGTCACCACCACGATTTAAAGCGGACGTCATTAGAAATCAACGTCATCATATACAAGAAACATTGCAAGGCTTCATAACCTTGGCACTTCATTGTCTGACAGCAGTGCTAATGTTTTAGCATGATTGTTCGTGTTGAAAGAGAGACCTCATTGGCAACTCGAGGCGTCAGTCCAGCTATCCCCAACGCGGCAACTTGAAATTTCTGCTTTAAAATTCGTAAACAGTTGGAGATTTAAAAATATTATCCCTTATTTGAAACACACACCGCAGGACCCTAAAATGCTTTCGGAATTCGCCTTAAGTACAGCCCTAGGCTGCTTTGCAATATATAACGTGGTCCACATTTTTCTAGACAGAATACAGCACGCACAATTAGGGAAACCGCGAGAGGAAGGACAGCCTCTTTAGGTGTTTATCTTTGCCACTCTTGTCCAGTGTACCCACTAAACCCTACAAAAATATATCTGTACTGGCTTGCCCCTAGCTTTCCTTTCTACAGCAGTCTATTTTTACCGATCAATGATCGGATGGCCTGAACGAATGGTGTCGAATCGATGACGTAGCAGGAACGTCGTGCTGGAAATTCAAGGCGATGCCAGTACCCTTGTTTAATTCTGTCATCTCTTCTAGCTTACCTGGACATATATCACGATAAAACGGTCATTTTTTGTTCTGGAAGGGCAGTTCGCTAATAGAGATTGTTTTTTTTCTTTACTCTCTCTGTAATCCTATGTGTGGTGGTCATTTTACGCAGTACTTGTTCAGCTGCATGGTGTCTCTGTTTTCTTCACCAAATGCAGTGCTCTGAACTAGTTATGGCTTCTGTGTAGCCATTCCATTCAGGGATAGCAAAGGGAAGTAAACATGTCTACAATAGTGATCAGTGAAAAGTGCTTGGATGTTTAGTTGAAGTACGAAAACCAGAAAGAATGAAATAATAGAAAAACAAAATTCGCAATACTGGTTCAAAAAATCTTGATGCTGGGAATCTTTTGTCCGTTGAAAAGATAAGTTAAGGTATTAGGCGAAAAAAAGAAATAGTTGGTGGCGCCTCCCACTCCATCCGCCCATCCAAGCCTGCGTGCGTGCGTTCGTCCGTGCCTCTATCCGCCCATCAATTCGTCTGCCCATCCATGCGTCCATTCATCCATCCATCCATCCATCCATCCCTCCATTCATCCATCCATCCATCCATCCATCCATTCATCCATTCGTCCGTCCACCCGTCCATCCTTCCGTCCGTCCATCTGCTGATCCATACATCCATCCATGTAATTCAACGACACTGAGGCAGGGATGTCCTCTGTATTGTTATTCATGCTTTATGTTATGGGCCCAGAAAGACGACTGCAAAACTGATTGATGTTTTGGTCTATCTCGCATCTTTATTGGACGAAATGGGCTGCTGAATGTGAATGACATAGCGTTACTGACCCGCCGTGGTTGCTCAGTGGCTATGGTGTTGGGCTGCTGAGCACGAGGTCGCGGGATCGAATCCCGGCCACGGCGGCCGCATTTCGATGGGGGCGAAATGCGAAAACACCCGTGTGCTTAGATTTAGGTGCACGTTAAAGAACCCCAGGTGGTCAAAATTTCCGGAGTCCTCCACTACGGCGTGCCTCATAATCAGAAAGTGGTTTTGGCACGTAAAACCCCCCCCAAAAAAATAGCGTTACTACCCGACAGTCAATCAATCAATCAATCAATCAATCAATCATATCAACGAATCAAGTAAAGCTGGCCATGCCCTATGACCCAATGGTTGCAAATGTGGTGGAGTATAACATGAATACATGTGCTCCTCACTACCAACTTCCAAAAGAGCTGAATTCATGCTATCAGGTTGGAAACGAGCTATATTCAGATGTAGTGAGAGTACTGTTAAAATCTGACCAAGCTGTTTTGCCCGACCGACTACAGAAACAAGTTCTTGCTCTTGCACACGCGTGGCAATAAAATGTCGTCCGAAAACAACCCGGGTTCGGAGGTCGCACTAGTGGCCTGCTTTTTTGGAAGCATGTCGAGCAACATACACGCAACTGTTCAACTTGGAACACTGCTCAGAAGTCAGCCAAGCTTCAACAGGGCCCGATCAAGCCAATCGAATATCCTCCCAGATCATGAGTGAAAGCGGCTGTACACATAATGGGTCCATTTCATTCCGTGCCTCCGGACTATCCGTACGTGGTAATAATCAATCAATCAATCAATCAATCAATCAATCAAAATATATTTTACTCTTCACAAAGGCTGCACATATTGGGTTGAATATACAGAAGAAGGTCGCCAGCTCAAGACTGCAAGGGGGCCTCCTGATTAGTAGTAGTCGTGATAGACTTAGAGTACTTATAGTACTAAGTGGATGAGGTTATTTTCGAACCGTGCTTTACTGGGGACGCGGAAATAAGTTTCCATGCTTCGGTGTTTTCCAGGAAGGGCTTACCTGATAAAATAGTAATGATAGTGCCTCAATTCAATTTAATTTTCACCTTACCGCGCCGGGAGTTAAGCACAAGCGCTCAACGCTCGATTTTTATGAGCCCATAGTACTGGCTGAGCGGTTTAGCCGCATTCTATAGTCCTTCATGCAGTGTGCCCACCTTGAACGCAGACCTCTCGACAGTTCTCGACCACATCGCAGTGTATCAAACCATCCCCCAAACTAACTTGTGGCCCTCTTACTTCTAATCTTGTCGGAAACCAGCAACTGGTTTGGAGGTTTCTCGTTTTTATTTAATTGTTCAGCCAATTTGCTTGTTTGTGCAATACGTAACACAGGTATACATAACTTTCTTCTCAGCTTCTTTGTTTATATGAAAGTGCTGCCCACAGTTTCCCGAAAGCTCTGTGGCAACTACGACAACGATGGCAATCGCGGTAACCTTAACGAAGTGACATGAATTTGCGATTCATTGGGAAGCTTGCCGATTAACTCACTGCAGAGCCCGCAGTCCTATTTCAATAAATACCAGGTTGTGGCTGTCTGCACAGTATGTTAACACAGCTCAGAAGCTGTGCCACCAAAAAAACGTATCAAAGTGAGCATGTAACATGTAAATGTTACATGCTCACTACGGTTACATGCAAACACTACGGACACACCGAGCTCCGTGACCGTAGGGCCACCGTATTCCAGTGAAATGGACCAGGAAAGTGAATTGTCATGGGCTTGTTACGCCGTTTCGGAAGCGGTCGGCATGAATTCGCAAGAGAAGTGGCATTGTTGTGTGTGACGAGTTCCCTGAGTGTGCGCTATGTAGTGCATGTACATCTTTCGGCCCGAGGACCGAGACCGAAAACAAGAAAAACAGCACAAGGACACACTGACGTCTTCAACAAATCAGGAAGAAAATCCTATGACACCATTGTCTACAAAGGATGCAGCGCGGGACCTCAGCGGTGTTCCTCGTATTGTACCCCTAAGGAAAAAATCCCCCATAGTTAAGCAACCGGCGCCTATGTGCCATGGACCAAGATATGAACTTACAACTTTTACCGGGCTTTAACCAACGCGAACAAACATTATAGTGCCGCCTGCGAATAGGAGTTTCTTTTGCAAGCGCATACTCATTCCTGCTTGGAATGGTGGACAGTGCCAATTGTAGCACCTGCGGTGTTGAGGCAACCTCCAAACATGTGCTGTGTGACTACCCCACATACGAAGATGAGAGAAGTGCCCTTCGAACAGGTTTGGGGCACTTAGATTACAGGCCCTTTTTAATGTAGATCTGGGACCCATGGCTTCGTGCGTCTGCTATGTCCAAAGCTACAAAGGCATTGCGGCGTTTTGTGAAATGCACGAGACTCTATGACAGCCTGTGACTAACTCATCGATGAAAGTTTGTCTGTGAAAGTGTGCAAAGTGTGAACCTCTCTCTTCGTTCTCTTCCAATCCCGTTCCCCAGTGCAGTGTAGTCTACCAGGCTCAGCCTGCTTAACCTCATTGCCTTTACCCTAGCACCTCTCTCTCTCTCTGTGTGTGTACTTCAAAATGGTATTTTAGTACTACTAGGAAATCATCAGGACTTAGTATGGATACGATTTCATTTGGCAACCTATTGCAGTGATATATTACGAGAAAGATGGGCCAGTGATTCAAGAAAAGAGTGCAGGCAAGAACAGGCTACTCTTTAAAGGGATGATCAAAGCGCGGAAGATGCGATGGGAGGGCCTGATTTGCAGTCTCCGTGAGACATTTTCGTCAAACCACTCCTTTAAATTTGAAAGCGCGTTCCAGGATATTGCATTTGTCTTTGCAGTTCAGAAATTTAGCTAAAACAGGCAGAGTGCAATCGCGTTTACATTGACCGATTCGATGGGCTCACTCTATTTCATTTGGTTGAATACCCAGATTTCTCGTTACATATTGCAGTGGGCCTAGCCAGGCTGATTATTATTATTATTATTAATATTAATATTATTATTATTATTATTATTATTATTATTATTATTATTATTATTATTAATATTATTATGCAACTTCTGCCTTCGAACTCTTACCATACACTTTGCGGTAAGATCTATTGGCTTTACCTCTGTGGTTTTTGTCCCAAAGCCGCGACTTTATTATGAGGCACGCTGTAGACTCCGCATTAATTTTTACCGCCAGGGGTTCTTTAACGTGCACGCAAAGCATGCCACACTGTCTTTTTTTGGATGTCGTTGGCAGTGAAATGCAGCAGCCGTGGCAGGGATTTGCACTCGCCCCTTCGGGCTTAGCAGCGCAAAGCCCCCGCACCACCACTACGCCACCACGGCCGGTGGCTGTAAACACAACCCAGTGAAATGACTCACTGTCAAAGCAAGGCTCACGCCTTGGAGGTAGAACAAGGGTAGCGCACTGACTCGAGGCGCTGGCATGAGAGTTGAATTGTTGCTGAGCTGTTGTGTGCGTGCGTCCCTCTGAGCGGCATATCAAGTAAATTTCAAGACAGAATGAGGTAATATTTCAGTTTATGGTAAACAACACTGATAGTCTCAAGTCATTGTGCTCGTTTCTCGTGCAATTCAAGAACGCACCCAAATACCGAACCATGGTGATGGAGATAATTAACGCAATGCATACTGCCATGTTGGTTCCCTTCATCTTCAGCAACAGCAGTTTCACCGGGTTCCTCAACAACTTTTTATCACTACTAATCTGAACGGCTGTTAATTCTCTTTAACATGGAGAAACAAAACTTCACTGGAGAAGGAGCAGCGAACTGTATATCAAATTTTTGAATGTACAGCAACAAAATTTATGCAATGTCTATTTATGGGCACAACTTGAGCAAGCAATACGATTTATCTTGTCCTTGTGTTATAGGCTTGAATGCTTTTTGTTTGTGAACCATGTACCCACCCCCTCTGTAATGCCCATTGGGTCCTGAGGGTATGATAATATTTAATAAATAAATAAATAAATAAATAAATACATAAATAAACGTATCTTGTCCTGCCTCAGAGAGGGTGGGTGTGCATGCCATACGGTTTGATATGTGTCTCTGCTAACCATGGTGCACGCTGCGCCGGAGTTGACCTCAAAAGTGACAGGTTTGCCGTGAACTGTAAGCGTCAGAGTAAACTTCGGGGCGCTGAATCGATCTGCTACTGCACAGAGGTCATACAACGTGGAAACCTCATGTTTGGTTTCGCTAGTCACTTGCGCAGTCCGTGAAGTTTCAAAGGAAATGCTACGCTGGTATGTCTTTTTCTCAGCCTTATTCTTGGAAATACAAGCCTTGGCAATGTGCCCTTGTTTCAGACAGTAATTGCAAATAGTTGTGCTGAACTTACACGTCTTGGGACTGTGCGAACCGTCGCAACGCCAGAACCGATGCTTTTCGTGACAATTCGTCTTAGAGATCGAAGCACTGTCGCCGGCGCGCGTTGCCTCATTGTTGACTTCCGCATAATTAGCTTTTATCTGTCGTTGCTGCTGGACGGCGCTTTCCGCTCGAATAGCGAAATCATAAGCCTTGCAAAAAGTTAGGCCCTTCTCTGCAAATAGTCGCTGTTGAAGATTCTGTTCGCGGAGACCACACACGAAGCGATCGCGCAACATAACATCTAAAGGCAGAAGCGTTGGATTGCAGCCCGTAGCTCCCTGCAGTACTGGTGATGCCGTTCCCTCAGCTGGCGTCGCCGTAGCTTTTGTTGCAGTCGGCAGCATGCCGAAATTGCAGCTCGTAGCCAACTTGCGTAGAGCGGCAACAACGCGCAGGGGGGCAGCGCCACATCTTCTGGCGGTCGCGCAAGTCACACGGAGTGTGACGGCGGTTACGCCATCAGCCCCCCTGGCGGGAGCAGCCACTGCTCTTCCAACCTCTACCACGAAGGGCCAGCAGACCTACGAGCCTGCCGGTCCCAGGGCCACTGGAACTGCAGACAGGCCCGAAAAACCCAGCGCTTATGACGAGGCGATGGACGTAACAAAAACTTCTCCGGCGTCTCAGGCGCCGAAGGAACGGCGTTGCTCCTTGGAACGCGCCAACAAAGAAGAAATACCCCGCATCAAGGGGCCTGGAAAGGTCCCTTGAGCTAATCTAATTGATATCTCTTGAGACACACCATAAAACACTTCCAATATGGCCCCACAGGTAATGCATTGGAATGCGAGAGGTCTAATACGCAATCTTGATGACATTAAGGAACTCCTTCGCATTTTTAATCCATGGGTGCTGTGTGCAAGAGACACACCTCAATCCTTCACATATTAACTTTCTCAAACAATATGCTATTTACTCCAAAGATCG